>NC_063002.1:3967973-4150895 GCF_017499595.1 Psilocybe cubensis | reverse complement strand
ATTTTGAAAGCGCCGGAAAGCATGGACTTGACCTTATTCATAAACGGTCGAGATGTTGCTGCCAGAATAAAATCATCAACATAGACTACCAGGAAACAGACCTCGCCATTAGGTTCACGATAGACGTAGAGACAGGTTTCTGCGTTGAGCCGAACAAAGTTCATTGATTTTAACTTCTTGTCAAGTGTGTGATTCCACGTCCTCCCAGCTTGTTTGAGCCCGTAAAGCGACCGTTTTGAGTTTCCAACAGTATCCCGATGGTACCTCGACTTCAGCAGGTGGTGTAAGGTATAATTCCTCAATTAGCTCGCCGTTGAGGGTAAGCGGTGGACACGTCCATCTGATCCAACTCCAGGTTGTATTTAGCTGCAAGGGGCAACAATGACGCGAATGGATTCGGGTTAGGGGTTTAGGGTTTAGGGTTTAGGGGTGGGAGCGAGCACCGAGCGAAGCGAGGTGCGAGCAACTAGCTTTAAACTGTGAGTTTGAAATAGAAAGAAGGCCAGAGGGCTGTGGACTGTTGTCCACAACCAGCCCTTTCGTCTTTATAAACTCTTCAGTGGCTATTCTTAGAAGGAATGTTCTGGAACATCCGATGACAGCGCGTGAAGTGATGCTGCGCAGCTGTCATGTATCTTACCGACTATCACAAATCTGTCAATGTTTATTGTCAAGTTAGGACAGATCTCTGATGAACAGAGTGTCACGGGTCGACGTGGCACATGGTAACCTGTCAAAAGTGGATCCAACACTTTTGTTCTTTGACATCGTGGGTTATTGACTGTGATGTGAATCACATGGATATAAAATACTCTGGTTACGTGGCTCCGAGTAACCGTGACATGGGAATATTCTCATGTCAAGAGTATAAATAGCTTACCTGGGTCCTTACCTAACAATCAATTGATTGATTGTTGTGAATCTTAATTGGACAGTTCATGATCCGGTCCATCAAAAATGTTTCCACGGTACTAAGGAACTTTTCCCGAGGTACTAAGTAACTTTTCCCATGTACTAAATTAGATCCGGCCCTTCACAATCACATGCCTTTCGGAAGTTCACACGCCTACCTTACTTCCTACTAAGGTTAGACTTAGTTAGCTTAGGGTTGGGGTTAGGTTAGGGCTTAGGGTTTAGGGTTTAGGGTTTAGGTTTAGGTTTAGCTATTCAATCCAATGTGTTGCTTGTAAGTAGATGTTTGTTACTTTATAGCAAGGAATACTTACGGTTAGGGTTTTTTTCTAATGCTTTACGCCTTACGCGCTAGTATTCTTTTCATCGGTTGTAAGATTTGGATATTCTGCCGAATTCTGGATGTTCCCTCTCTTGTGAGATTGAACGTCTATGAAGTATTATCTCGTTATCGCTTTCGATACTTATCTGTTCAGCAGCTTCAACTAAAGCAGAGTGATAAGTTTCATTAACGTTTTGAGTTTCGGGAACAACACCACCTTTTTCAGCGATGTCTTCATCCAGTTTACGAAAGACTGTTTTCTTCCACACATTTGCAAGGTCGAAAAGATTAGTATTGCGCTTTCGCGATACTATCCAACGACTTCCGAGTAGTCCTATCTTCCTCAAATCCGGTACGAACTCGGTTTCTCCGTCCACGAGGATCTGTGTGAACAGCTCCGGGCGAACATCATCGAGGTCGTGAACGTAATTTGGATCTGGTTTGATAAGGGGTCTGGACGAGTCTGCACTATACAGACCTTTCTCGGCATGTTCATACCATGCCGACCAGTACTCGGTAACAGTCTTTCCAAGTTCAGCAGCTGAAAACCAATTCCATACCTGATCAAACCTGGTTTTAAGTACAAGAATGGATTCGTCGTGCTCTGCGATTCGTAAAGCGAATCGCTTTTCCCAACGTTCTTGTATATTCTTCTTACACCAAGACATGACTAGGTTTTCGGGATAACCGCGCATCAAATAGAGAGCGTTAAGGTCTCTAATTGCTCCGATGTAGATTTCCTTGGTACTACATAGCACGGCTAACCTGGATAACTCTCCAATGTAGACGCCACGTTTGACGTCCAAAGGATGATGTGATACCTATGGAACTCGTTCTCGGTTGTTTCCTGTCTTGACAAATGGCTTCCAATGAAGTTTTCCAGACTCCTTGAATATGAAAGCATCGAGAAATTGACATCCCGACGAGGAAACAGCCCATTCGATAACACAACCATCGAACTTTATTGTTTCTTTAATAAGATTAAGTGCAAGTGCTTCGGACTCGGCGTAAACAATTGCGAAACAATCGTCGATGTACCTTCCATAGAAGGCCACGTTTGGGTGGTCTAAGATTTTTGACTTTATTTCAAAATGGGCTCCAAAGAGGTTAGCAAGGTCCGGAGAATCCGCGACGCCCATTGCGAGGCCATTTTTTTGTCTAAAATATCTAGACCCATGTTGTGTTATCAATTGCGTATTGCCAATCTCGATAGCACGTTTAAAGATGCCTAATTTAACCAAGTTATTCTCTAACGAATTTGGTTTAATATGGGCTAATGCAGTGTTTTCTTCCGAAGTGTTGAGTAACCATTCCTCGTACATACTATAAACGATTTCGATGCACAAGTCCAACGGGATATTGGGATAGAAAGCAACTACATCTCCAGTGACAAAATACCATTGTCTTTTGGAGTTTATACGCAATTGGCTTAATCTCGTAAAGAGATAGGGTTTAGGGTTTAGGGTTTAGGGGGGGAGCGAGCACCGAGCGAAGCGAGGTGCGAGCGACTAGTTTAAACTGGGAGTTAAATGGAAAGTAGCCAGAGGGCTGTTGATTGTTATCAGCAGCCAGCCCTTTCGTCTTTATAGACTCTTCAGTGGCTATTCTTAGAAGGAATGTTCTGGAACATCCGATGACAGCGCGTGAAGTGATGCTGCGCAGCTGTCATGTATCTTACCGACTATCACAAATCTGTCAATGTTTATTGTCAAGTTAGACAGATCTCTGATGAACAGAGTGTCACGGGTCAATGTGGCATATGGTAACCTGTCAAAAGTGGATCCAACACTTTTGTTCTTTGACATCGTGGGTTATTGACTGTGATGTGAATCACATGGATATAGAAAACTCTGGTTACGTGGCTCCGAGTAACCGCGACATGGGAATATTCACATGTCTAGAGTATAAATAGCTTACCTGGGTCCTTACCTAACAATCAAACAATAGACTGATTGATTGTTGTGAATCTTAATTGGACAGTTCATGATCTGGTCCATCAAAAATGTTTCCACGGTACTAAGGAACTTTTCCCGAAGTACTAAGTAACTTTTCCCATGTACTAAATTAGATCCGGCCCTTCACAATCACATGCCGTTCGGAAGTTCACACGCCTACCTTACTTCCTACTAAGGTTAGACTTAGTTAGCTTAGGGTTGGGGTTAGGTTAGGGCTTAGGGTTTAGGGTTTAGGGTTTAGGTTTAGGTTTAGCTATTCAATCCAATGTGTTGCTTGTAAGTAGATGTTTGTTACTTTATAGCAAGGAATACTTACGGTTAGGGTTTTTTTCTAATGCTTTACGCCTTAAGCGCTAGTATTCTTTTCATCGGTTGTAAGATTTGGATATTCTGCCGAATTCTGGATGTTCCCTCTCTTGTGAGATTGAACGTCTATGAAGTATTATCTCGTTATCACTTTCGATACTTATCTGCTCAGCAGCTTCAACTAAAGCAGAATGATAAGTTTCATTAACGTTTTGAGTTTCGGGAACAACACCACCTTTTTCAGCGATGTCTTCATCCAGTTTACGAAAGACTGTTTTCTTCCACACATTTGCAAGGTCGAAAAGATTAGTATTGCGCTTTCGCGATACTATCCAACGACTTCCGAGTAGTCCTATCTTCCTCAAATCCGGTACGAACTCGGTTTCTCCGTCCACGAGGATCTGTGTGAACAGCTCCGGGCGAACATCATCGAGGTCGTGAACGTAATTTGGATCTGGTTTGATAAGGGGTCTGGACGAGTCTGCACTATACAGACCTTTCTCGGCATGTTCATACCATGCCGACCAGTACTCGGTAACAGTCTTTCCAAGTTCAGCAGCTGAAAACCAATTCCATACCTGATCAAACCTGGTTTTAAGTACAAGAATGGATTCGTCGTGCTCTGCGATTCGTAAAGCGAATCGCTTTTCCCAACGTTCTTGTATATTCTTCTTACACCAAGACATGACTAGGTTTTCGGGATAACCGCGCATCAAATAGAGAGCGTTAAGGTCTCTAATTGCTCCGATGTAGATTTCCTTGGTACTACATAGCACGGCTAACCTGGATAACTCTCCAATGTAGACGCCACGTTTGACGTCCAAAGGATGATGTGATACCTATGGAACTCGTTCTCGGTTGTTTCCTGTCTTGACAAATGGCTTCCAATGAAGTTTTCCAGACTCCTTGAATATGAAAGCATCGAGAAATTGACATCCCGACGAGGAAACAGCCCATTCGATAACACAACCATCGAACTTTATTGTTTCTTTAATAAGATTAAGTGCAAGTGCTTCGGACTCGGCGTAAACAATTGCGAAACAATCGTCGATGTACCTTCCATAGAAGGCCACGTTTGGGTGGTCTAAGATTTTTGACTTTATTTCAAAATGGGCTCCAAAGAGGTTAGCAAGGTCCGGAGAATCCGCGACGCCCATTGCGAGGCCATTTTTTTGTCTAAAATATCTAGACCCATGTTGTGTTATCAATTGCGTATTGCCAATCTCGATAGCACGTTTAAAGATGCCTAATTTAACCAAGTTATTCTCTAACGAATTTGGTTTAATATGGGCTAATGCAGTGTTTTCTTCCGAAGTGTTGAGTAACCATTCCTCGTACATACTATAAACGATTTCGATGCACAAGTCCAACGGGATATTGGGATAGAAAGCAACTACATCTCCAGTGACAAAATACCATTGTCTTTTGGAGTTTATACGCAATTGGCTTAATCTCGTAAAGAGATAGGGTTTAGGGTTTAGGGTTTAGGGTTTAGGGTTTAGGGGGGGAGCGAGCACCGAGCGAAGCGAGGTGCGAGCGACTTGTTTAAACTGTGAGTTAAATGGAAAGAAGGCCAGAGGGCTGTTGGGGGGTACCAACAACCAGCCCTTTCGTCTTTATAGACTCTTCAGTGGCTATTCTTAGAAGGAATGTTCTAGACATCCGATGACAGCGCGTGAAGTGATGCTGTGCAGCTGTCATGTATCTTACCGACTATCACAAATCTGTCAATGTTTATTGTCAAGTTAGACAGGTCTCTGATGAACAGAGTGTCACGGGTCAATGTGGCACATGGTAACCTGTCAAAAGTGGATCCAACACTTTTGTTCTTTGACATCGTGGGTTATTGACTGTGATGTGAATCACATGGATATAGATTACTCTGGTTACGTGGCTCCGAGTAACCGCGACATGGGAATATTCACATGTCAAGAGTATAAATAGCTTACCTGGGTCCTTACCTAACAATCAATTGATTGATTGTTGTGAATCTTAATTGGACAGTTCATGATCCGGTCCATCAAAAATGTTTCCACGGTACTAAGGAACTTTTCCCGAAGTACTAAGTAACTTTTCCCATGTACTAAATTAGATCCGGCCCTTCACAATCACATGCCGTTCGGAAGTTCACACGCCTACCTTACTTCCTACTAAGGTTAGACTTAGTTAGCTTAGGGTTGGGGTTAGGTTAGGGCTTAGGGTTTAGGGTTTAGGGTTTAGGTTTAGGTTTAGCTATTTAATCCAATGTGTTGCTTGTAAGTAGATGTTTGTTACTTTATAGCAATGAATACTTACGGTTAGGGTTTTTTTCTAATGCTTTACGCCTTAAGCGCTAGTATTCTTTTCATCGGTTGTAAGATTTGGATATTCTGCCGAATTCTGGATGTTCCCTCTCTTGTGAGATTGAACGTCTATGAAGTATTATCTCGTTATCGCTTTCGATACTTATCTGTTCAGCAGCTTCAACTAGAGCAGAATGATAAGTTTCATTAACGTTTTGAGTTTCGGGAACAACACCACCTTTTTCGGCAATGTCTTCATCCAGTTTACGAAAAACTGTTTTCTTCCACACATTTGCAAGGTCGAAAAGATTAGTATTGCGCTTTCGCGATACTATCCAACGACTTCCGAGTAGTCCTATCTTCCTCAAATCCGGTACGAACTCAGTTTCTCCGTCCACGAGTATCTGTGTGAACAGCTCCGGGCGAACATCATCGAGGTCGTGAACGTAATTTGGATCTGGTTTGATAAGGGGTCTGGACGAGTCTACACTATACAGACCTTTCTCGGCATGTTCATACCATGCCGACCAGTACTCGGTAACAGTTTTTCCAAGTTCAGCAGCTGAAAACCAATTCCATACCTGATCAAACCTGGTTTTAAGTACAAGAATGGATTCGTCGTGCTCTGCGATTCGTAAAGCGAATCGCTTTTCCCAACGTTCTTGTATATTCTTCTTACACCAAGACATGACTAGGTTTTCGGGATAACCGCGCATCAAATAGAGAGCGTTAAGGTCTCTAATTGCTCCAATGTAGATTTCCTTGGTACTACATAGCACGGCTAACCTGGATAACTCTCCAATGTAAACGCCACGTTTGACGTCTAAAGGATGATGTGATACCCATGGAACTCGTTCTCGGTTGTTTCCTGTCTTGACAAAAGGCTTCCAATGAAGTTTTCCAGACTCCTTGAATATGAAAGCATCGAGAAATTGACATCCCGACGAGGAAACAGCCCATTCGATAACACAACCATCGAACTTTATTGTTTCTTTAATTAAATTAAGTGCAAGTGCTTCGGACTCGGCGTAAACAATTGCAAAACAATCGTCGATGTACCTTCCATAGAAGGCCACATTAGGGTGGTCTAAGATTTTTGACTTTATTTCAAAATGGGCTCCAAAGAGGTTAGCAAGGTCCGGAGAATCCGCGACGCCCATTGCGAGGCCATTTTTTTGTCTAAAATATCTAGACCCATGTTGTGTTATCAATTGCGTATTGCCAATCTCGATAGCACGTTTAAAGATGCCCAATTTAACCAAGTTATTCTCTAACGAATTTGGATTAATATGGGCTAATGCAGTGTTTTCTTCCGAAGCATTGAGTAACCATTCCTCGTACATACTACAAACGATTTCGATGCACAAGTCCAACGGAATATTGGGATAGAAAGCAACTACATCCCCGGTGACAAAATACCATTGTCGTTTGGGGTCTATACGCAATTGGCTTAATCTCGTAAAGAGATCCTTCGTTCCGTGAATGATTGAAGGAGTCGATTTAATAATCGGCTTAAGCTCTTTTGATACAAACTTGGCTGCAGGATTAAATACTACAGAGTGACACGGAATTATGGGCCTAAATCCAGTAGGTTTCTTGTGGATTTTAGGTATACCATGAAATTGAGGATACTTGAACGATGATCCGTCTTCCGGTACATTCGATAGAAAGAATCGAGACAACCCAAGTTCAAATAGAAACAGATGTTCATCTTCGACGGTACGTGCAAGAGTTTGCATCTGGATCATTTTGCTCTTCATTACTTCTTGCGCAACTTCGAATTCTAACTCTTCATAGTTACGTTCATCTTCAAGAAGATTGAGCTCATTCCTTAATATCCAGTCGCGTTCAGACACCGCGAGGCCAAGATTCTTATCTGTCATCGTAATAACATAGTTGTTATCGATAAGAAACTTACGGATCTTGTCCCTTTTAGGAGAGAACGCGTGCTTTCGCATCTCCGTAAGGGCTTCTTCCGGGATACTTGCGATCGTGCGTTGCACGTACCGACGTCCCATCGAAAGGCCAAGTTCCATGTATTGCGGTAATACTGGAGGTTTCTCTTTCTTTTTTGAGCTTACTCCGTAATCTGGATCAAAAGGTTTGTTCATGCCTTCCTTAAACAAAAAATAGATACGCCATCTTATTCTTCGTTGAAAATCATTCCATGCTTGCATGATCAGACTTTGAGAAGGCAGAGTAAAAAACATATAATTGAGTCCGAGTGACAAATCATTTGCTATATCTACAGGGACCACCACACCAGGACTACAGTGTACACTACTACGATACTGGCCAGCCAACAAGAATGAGATCGGCGTATGTAAGTGTACAAAAGAAACTGCGTCTGTTTTAGTCATGGTGAGTATATCGTCAGGAATAGAGTTGGGGAAGGCGGGTCTTACCGACGTAAAAGGTACTACATTAGACCGCATGTCTAGGCTCTTGCCTTTCCCTTTCCCTTTGGATCGTTCTTGACGGGAGCTCTCCCCTTCCCTTTCTTCTTGTTGTCGACCTTGTTGGAAGCCTTGGTTTGGGGCTTCTTCTGCGAAGGCGTCGACGAGGGTTTGAATTTCGAAGGGCCAGCTTTCTTGGCCTGAGGTTGAGGAGCCTTGGACGAATTCTGGCCAGACAAAGTCTGGGTAATTAGAATAGTAATTAGTATCCAGAATTATGGGTGAAGGGTTACGAGAACTTGCCTTCTTGCCCACAGATCCAAGGTTGAGCTTCTTGAGACGTGCATTCAAGCCCTTATCAATAAGGGATTGAATCGATGGACCTGGTTTGGTCGCATCGGCCATCTCGACATCGGCTGTTGCCGCAGTCGACCGCTTTTTCTCAATCTTGATTGCCAAAGCGCGGTGGCGCAAGTTGACAATCTGTTTGATGTGAGAGAAGATGGCTGGCAAAATGGTTTGCAATGCGCTGCATTCAGCCTTCTTCTGCGGTGACACTACCCAATCTGTTATTCGACGAACTCCCTTGTTGTCTGTAGAGAAAACGGGGAGCTTATAGCTGGATTTGCGATCATCGTAAGTTGTCTTAACGATGAGGGCAGCAGCTTCATAACAGTTATTGAGTGCGCATTTATCATCCCAAAAGGCCAGTTCGTCCTTTTTCGCCTGAATGGCGCCGTCGTTGATTGCCTTTTGGAAGACATCACGAGCGGTGGAGAACGTAGAGGAAACTCGAAGAGCTTCCGCTGACCCGGCATCCGCGAATTCCTTCGTAAGTTGGAACTCGGGAGCCTTCACCCGAAGGCGATTGGGGGTGTTGCCTGCGCTAACGGCAAGTTCAAGGCGCTCGAGGCTAGCCTTGACTGTTTCCCTCTTATCGCACCACGATGCGAGGTTGAGGAGAAACTCCCTAAGGGCAGCACGATAGTCAAAAAAGACGCAGTCTACAATCTGGTCAATGGAGCGGCACTCAGCTATTTTCTTGATGACGACAGTGGCCAACTCGTCGATGAGGGCGTTGTGGCGGCCAGCTTCGTCGTTGACGCCAAAAACTGTGTTGTTGACGACAGCCTGGGTGAGTGCGTCCAGGGTGGGGGACATGGCACGAGAGAAGGCAGCAGAGTAAGTGGAAGACATAGTAGCTGTTGGGTAATAGCAAAGTCGTTGGGTTTAGGGGGGGAGCGAGCACCGAGCGAAGCGAGGTGCGAGCGACTTGTTTAAACTGTGAGTTAAATGGAAAGAAGGCCAGCGGCTCGTGATTTTTTACGGGCGTGGACCAGTGCAAGCAATGGGCGCTACCGTACAGGCAAACGATCACTACATACCGCTCATGACAAAAGAGCAGGCTATTGCCTATTAAGTCCTTTACCAAGGGACACTCTCATGCCATTGGACATGGCAGGCTAATACCCTTTAAGCCCTTTACCAAGGGGCGCCACATCAGCCATTACAGCCACAGGTTCATTTCCGGCGACGAACTATTTGTCCATCCTTGTGTTAACTCCCTTTACTAAGGGGAGGCCGGGTCACCCGCGTTTTAAGCGGTTCTGGACTTCGGGCCGTCCTCGTAAGCAGCGAGGCGCGGTTTAGATACCAGATGTGGGTTTCCCCACTCCCAAGACTATATCTTAAGATCCGAAGACCCCACTACCACCTAGTCGTTGAACGCTTCCGTCGGCGTGACCGTTACGGATTCGCTGCTGATTATCCATTCCAGCTTTCGCTGAATCTTGGGGATTGTTACCATACCCGGTCGCCACCGGTGCCTAGGCTGTTTCCAGCGGTCGGCGGTACCCACAAGCTTTAGGACGTCCCAGCAATTCGGTAGTGTCGCCGGCTGCAACCGACTTGCCAGGAGCGTATCCAGCAGAGCTGGTCCTGACAACCCCCAGTGTACTCTCACCTGATGTCCATACCCATTGAAGAACTGCGCGCCCTCGAATTACAAAGTCATCATAGCTGGATATCCCCGCAGCTAGACTAAAACGAGTTTGTATGACCTCCGTAACCCAACATAGAAGGCGTGAGCGAGTGAAAGAAAAAGGGCCCCGCTTGCCGTGAGGCAGCCAACATGTCGATGAAACGTCCCCGAGTCAAGGGCAAGATCAGTGACGAAAGGGCTCCCGGATGAGTTGGGAAGGCACAAGCGGCAGGAGTTTGGGAGAGGACGAGTACTTGAGGGCTGTTGGGGGGTACCAACAACCAGCCCTTTCGTCTTTATAGACTCTTCAGTGGCTATTCTTAGAAGGAATGTTCTAGACATCCGATGACAGCGCGTGAAGTGATGCTGTGCAGCTGTCATGTATCTTACCGACTATCACAAATCTGTCAATGTTTATTGTCAAGTTAGACAGGTCTCTGATGAACAGAGTGTCACGGGTCAATGTGGCACATGGTAACCTGTCAAAAGTGGATCCAACACTTTTGTTCTTTGACATCGTGGGTTATTGACTGTGATGTGAATCACATGGATATAGATTACTCTGGTTACGTGGCTCCGAGTAACCGCGACATGGGAATATTCACATGTCAAGAGTATAAATAGCTTACCTGGGTCCTTACCTAACAATCAATTGATTGATTGTTGTGAATCTTAATTGGACAGTTCATGATCCGGTCCATCAAAAATGTTTCCACGGTACTAAGGAACTTTTCCCGAAGTACTAAGTAACTTTTCCCATGTACTAAATTAGATCCGGCCCTTCACAATCACATGCCGTTCGGAAGTTCACACGCCTACCTTACTTCCTACTAAGGTTAGACTTAGTTAGCTTAGGGTTGGGGTTAGGTTAGGGCTTAGGGTTTAGGGGGGGAGCGAGCACCGAGCGAAGCGAGGTGCGAGCGACTAGTTTAAACTGGGAGTTAAAATGGAAAGAAGCCAGAGGGCTGTTGGGGGATCCCAACAACCAGCCCTTTCGTCTTTATAGACTCTTCAGTGGCTATTCTTAGAAGGAATGTTCTAGACATCCGATGACAGCGCGTGAAGTGATGCTGCGCAGCTGTCATGTATCTTACCGACTATCACAAATCTGTCAATGTTTATTGTCAAGTTAGACAGGTCTCTGATGAACAGAGTGCCACGGGTCGATGTGGCACATGGTAACCTGTCAAAAGTGGATCCAACACTTTTGTTCTTTGACATCGTGGGTTATTGACTGTGATGTGAATCACATGGATATAGATTACTCTGGTTACGTGGCTCCGAGTAACCGCGACATGGGAATATTCACATGTCTAGAGTATAAATAGCTTACCTGGGTCCTTACCTAACAATCAAACAATAGACTGATTGATTGTTGTGAATCTTAATTGGACAGTTCATGATCTGGTCCATCAAAAATGTTTCCACGGTACTAAGGAACTTTTCCCGAAGTACTAAGTAACTTTTCCCATGTACTAAATTAGATCCGGCCCTTCACAATCACATGCCGTTCGGAAGTTCACACGCCTACCTTACTTCCTACTAAGGTTAGACTTAGTTAGCTTAGGGTTGGGGTTAGGTTAGGGTTTAGGGTTTAGGGTTTAGGGTTTAGGTTTAGCTATTTAATCCAAAGTGTTGCTTGTAAGTAGATGTTTGTTACTTTATAGCAAGGAATACTTACGGTTAGGGTTTTTTTCTAATGCTTTACGCCTTACGCGCTAGTATTCTTTTCATCGGTTGTAAGATTTGGATATTCTGCCGAATTCTGGATGTTCCCTCTCTTGTGAGGTTGAACGTCTATGAAGTATTATCTCGTTATCACTTTCGATACTTATCTGTTCAGCAGCTTCAACTAGAGCAGAATGATAAGTTTCATTAACGTTTTGAGTTTCGGGAACAACACCACCTTTTTCAGCGATGTTTTCATCCAGTTTACGAAAGACTGTTTTCTTCCACACATTTGCAAGGTCGAAAAGATTAGTATTGCGCTTTCGCGATACTATCCAACGACTTCCGAGTAGTCCTATCTTCCTCAAATCCGGTACGAACTCAGTTTCTCCGTCCACGAGGATCTGTGTGAACAGCTCCGGGCGAACATCATCGAGGTCGTGAACGTAATTTGGATCTGGTTTGATAAGGGGTCTGGACGAGTCTGCACTATACAGACCTTTCTCGGCATGTTCATACCATGCCGACCAGTACTCGGTAACAGTCTTTCCAAGTTCAGCAGCTGAAAACCAATTCCATACCTGATCAAATCTGGTTTTAAGTACAAGAATGGATTCGTCGTGCTCTGCGACTCGTAAAGCGAATCGCTTTTCCCAACGTTCTTGTATATTCTTCTTACACCAAGACATGACTAGGTTTTCGGGATAACCGCGCATCAAATAGAGAGCGTTAAGGTCTCTAATTGCTCCGATGTAGATTTCCTTGGTACTACATAGTACGGCTAACCTGGATAACTCTCCAATGTAGACGCCACGTTTGACGTCCAAAGGATGATGTGATACCCATGGAACTCGTTCTCGGTTGTTTCCTGTCTTGACAAATGGCTTCCAATGAAGTTTTCCAGACTCCTTGAATATGAAAGCATCGAGAAATTGACATCCCGACGAGGAAACAGCCCATTCGATAACACAACCATCGAACTTTATTGTTTCTTTAATAAGATTAAGTGCAAGTGCTTCGGACTCGGCGTAAACAATTGCGAAACAATCGTCGATGTACCTTCCATAGAAGGCCACGTTTGGGTGGTCTAAGATTTTTGACTTTATTTCAAAATGGGCTCCAAAGAGGTTAGCAAGGTCCGGAGAATCCGCGACGCCCATTGCGAGGCCATTTTTTTGTCTAAAATATCTAGACCCATGTTGTGTTATCAATTGCGTATTGCCAATCTCGATAGCACGTTTAAAGATGCCCAATTTAACCAAGTTATTCTCTAACGAATTTGGATTAATATGGGCTAATGCAGTGTTTTCTTCCGAAGCGTTGAGTAACCATTCCTCGTACATATTACAAACGATTTCGATGCACAAGTCCAACGGAATATTGGGATAGAAAGCAACTACATCCCCGGTGACAAAATACCATTGTCGTTTGGGGTCTATACGCAATTGGCTTAATCTCGTAAAGAGATCCTTCGTTCCGTGAATGATTGAAGGAGTCGATTTAATAATCGGCTTAAGCTCTTTTGATACAAACTTGGCTGCAGGATTAAATACTACAGAGTGACACGGAATTATGGGCCTAAATCCAGTAGGTTTTTTGTGGATTTTAGGTATACCATGAAATTGAGGATACTTGAACGATGATCCGTCTTCCGGTACATTTGATAGAAAAAATCGAGACAACCCAAGTTCAAATAGAAACAGATGTTCATCTTCGACAGTACGTGCGAGCGTTTGCATCTGAATCATTTTGCTCTTCATAACTTCTTGAGCAACTTCGAATTCTAACTCTTCGTAGTTGCGTTCATCTTCAAGAAGATTGAGCTCATTCCTTATTATCCAGTCGCGTTCAGACACCGCGAGGCCAAGATTCTTATCTGTCATCGTAATAACATAGTTGTTATCGATAAGAAACTTACGGATCTTGTCCCTTTTAGGAGAGAACGCGTGCTTTCGCATCTCCGTGAGGGCTTCTTCCGGGATACTTGCGATCGTGCGTTGCACGTACCGACGTCCCATCGAAAGGCCAAGTTCCATATATTGCGGTAATACAGGAGGTTTTTCTTTTTTCTTAGAACTTACTCCATAATCTGGATCAAAAGGTTTATTCATGCCTTCTTTAAACAAAAAATAGATACGCCATCTTATTCTTCGTTGAAAATCATTCCATGCTTGCATGATCAGACTTTGAGAAGGCAGTGTGAAAAACATATAATTTAAACCGAGAGATAAGTCGTTTGCTACATCAACCGGAACTACAACACCAGGACTACAATGTACACTAGATCTATACTGGCCAGCCAATAAGAAAGAAATTGGGGTATTGAGGTGTACAAATGAAACTGCGTCTGTTTTAGTCATGGTGAGTATATCGTCAGGAATAGAGTTGGGGAAAGCGGGTCTTACCGACGTAAAAGGTACTACATTAGACCGCGCGTTTAGGCTCTTGCCTTTCCCTTTCCCTTTGGATTGTTGTTCTTGACGGGAGCTCTCCCCTTCCCTTTCTTCTTGTTGTCGACCTTGTTGGAAGCCTTGGTTTGAGGCTTGCGTTGCGAAGGCGTCGACGACGACTTGGGTTTCGAAGGGCCAGTTTTCTTGGCCTGAGGTTGAGGAGCCTTGGACGAACTCTGGCCAGACGAAGTCTGGGTAATTAGAATAATAATTAGTATCCAAAGTTATGGGTGAAGGGTTACGAAAACCTGCCTTCTTGCCCACATATCCAAGGTTGAGCTTCTTAAGACGTGCATTCAAGCCCTTATCAATAAGGGATTGAATCGACGGACCTGGTTTGGTCGCGTCGGCCATCTCGACATCGGCTGTAGCCGCGGTCGACCGCTTTTTCTCAATCTTAATTGCCAAAGCGCGGTGGCGCAATTTGACAATTTGTTTGATATGAGAAAAGATAGCCGGCAGTATAGTTTGCAGCGCACTGCACTCGGCTTTCTTTTGCGGCGACGTTACCCACTCTGCTATGCGACGAACTCCCTTGTTGTCTGTAGAGAAAACGGGGAGCTTATAGCTGGACTTGCGGTCTTCGTAAGTTGTCTTAACGATGACCGCAGCAGCTTCATAGCAAGAAGCGAGTGCGCATTTATCCTCCCAAAAGGCCAGTTCGTCCTTTTTCGCCTGAATGGCGCCGTCGTTAATCGCCTTTTGGAAGACGTCACGAGCGGTGGAGAACGTAGTAGAGACTCGAAGAGCCTCCGCTGACCCGGCATCCGCGAATTCCTTCGTGAGTTGGAACTCGGGAGGTTAGGGTTTAGGGTTTTAGGGTTTAGGGTTTAGGGGGGGAGCGAGCACCGAGCGAAGCGAGGTGCGAGCGACTAGTTTAAACTGTGAGTTTGAAATAGAAAGAAGGCCAGAGGGCTGTTGATTGTTATCAGCAGCCAGCCCTTTCGTCTTTATAGACTCTTCAGTGGCTATTCTTAGAAGGAATGTTCTGGAACATCCGATGACAGCGCGTGAAGTGATGCTGCGCAGCTGTCATGTATCTTACCGACTATCACAAATCTGTCAATGTTTATTGTCAAGTTAGACAGATCTCTGATGAACAGAGTGTCACGGGTCGATGTGGCACATGGTAACCTGTCAAAAGTGGATCCAACACTTTTGTTCTTTGACATCGTGGGTTATTGACTGTGATGTGAATCACATGGATATAAAATACTCTGGTTACGTGGCTCCGAGTAACCGTGACATGGGAATATTCTCATGTCAAGAGTATAAATAGCTTACCTGGGTCCTTACCTAACAATCAATTGATTGATTGTTGTGAATCTTAATTGGACAGTTCATGATCCGGTCCATCAAAAATGTTTCCACGGTACTAAGGAACTTTTCCCGAGGTACTAAGTAACTTTTCCCATGTACTAAATTAGATCCGGCCCTTCACAATCACATGCCTTTCGGAAGTTCACACGCCTACCTTACTTCCTACTAAGGTTAGACTTAGTTAGCTTAGGGTTGGGGTTAGGTTAGGGTTTAGGGTTTAGGGTTTAGGGTTTAGGGTTTAGGGTTTAGGGGGGGAGCGAGCACCGAGCGAAGCGAGGTGCGAGCGACTTGTTTAAACTGTGAGTTAAATGGAAAGAAGGCCAGAGGGCTGTTGATTGTTATCAGCAGCCAGCCCTTTCGTCTTTATAGACTCTTCAGTGGCTATTCTTAGAAGGAATGTTCTGGAACATCCGATGACAGTGCGTGAAGTGATGCTGCGCAGCTGTCATGTATTTTACCGACTATCACAAATCTGTCAATGTTTATTGTCAAGTTAGACAGATCTCTGATGAACAGAGTGTCACGGGTCGATGTGGCACATGGTAACCTGTCAAAAGTGGATCCAACACTTTTGTTCTTTGACATCGTGGGTTATTGACTGTGATGTGAATCACATGGATATAAAATACTCTGGTTACGTGGCTCCGAGTAACCGTGACATGGGAATATTCTCATGTCAAGAGTATAAATAGCTTACCTGGGTCCTTACCTAACAATCAATTGATTGATTGTTGTGAATCTTAATTGGACAGTTCATGATCCGGTCCATCAAAAATGTTTCCACGGTACTAAGGAACTTTTCCCGAGGTACTAAGTAACTTTTCCCATGTACTAAATTAGATCCGGCCCTTCACAATCACATGCCTTTCGGAAGTTCACACGCCTACCTTACTTCCTACTAAGGTTAGACTTAGTTAGCTTAGGGTTGGGGTTAGGTTAGGGCTTAGGGTTTAGGGTTTAGGGTTTAGGTTTAGGTTTAGCTATTCAATCCAATGTGTTGCTTGTAAGTAGATGTTTGTTACTTTATAGCAAGGAATACTTACGGTTAGGGTTTTTTTCTAATGCTTTACGCCTTAAGCGCTAGTATTCTTTTCATCGGTTGTAAGATTTGGATATTCTGCCGAATTCTGGATGTTCCCTCTCTTGTGAGATTGAACGTCTATGAAGTATTATCTCGTTATCACTTTCGATACTTATCTGCTCAGCAGCTTCAACTAAAGCAGAATGATAAGTTTCATTAACGTTTTGAGTTTCGGGAACAACACCACCTTTTTCAGCGATGTCTTCATCCAGTTTACGAAAGACTGTTTTCTTCCACACATTTGCAAGGTCGAAAAGATTAGTATTGCGCTTTCGCGATACTATCCAACGACTTCCGAGTAGTCCTATCTTCCTCAAATCCGGTACGAACTCGGTTTCTCCGTCCACGAGGATTTTTAGGGTTTAGGGTTTAGGGTTTAGGGTTTAGGGTTTAGGGTTTAGGGTTTAGGGTTTTAGGGTTTAGGGTTTAGGGGGGGAGCGAGCACCGAGCGAAGCGAGGTGCGAGCGACTAGTTTAAACTGGGAGTTAAAATGGAAAGAAGCCAGAGAGCTGTTGATTGTTATCAGCAGCCAGCCCTTTCGTCTTTATAGACTCTTCAGTGGCTATTCTTAGAAGGAATGTTCTGGAACATCCGATGACAGCGCGTGAAGTGATGCTGCGCAGCTGTCATGTATCTTACCGACTATCACAAATCTGTCAATGTTTATTGTCAAGTTAGATAGATCTCTGATGAACAGAGTGTCACGGGTCGATGTGGCACATGGTAACCTGTCAAAAGTGGATCCAACACTTTTGTTCTTTGACATCGTGGGTTATTGACTGTGATGTGAATCACATGGATATAAAATACTCTGGTTACGTGGCTCCGAGTAACCGTGACATGGGAATATTCTCATGTCAAGAGTATAAATAGCTTACCTGGGTCCTTACCTAACAATCAATTGATTGATTGTTGTGAATCTTAATTGGACAGTTCATGATCCGGTCCATCAAAAATGTTTCCACGGTACTAAGGAACTTTTCCCGAGGTACTAAGTAACTTTTCCCATGTACTAAATTAGATCCGGCCCTTCACAATCACATGCCTTTCGGAAGTTCACACGCCTACCTTACTTCCTACTAAGGTTAGACTTAGTTAGCTTAGGGTTGGGGTTAGGTTAGGGCTTAGGGTTTAGGGTTTAGGGTTTAGGTTTAGGGTTTAGGGGGGGAGCGAGCACCGAGCGAAGCGAGGTGCGAGCGACTAGTTTAAACTGTGAGTTTGAAATAGAAAGAAGGCCAGAGGGCTGTTGGGCTTAGGGTTTAGGGTTTAGGGTTTAGGGTTTAGGGTTTAGGGTTTAGGGTTTAGGGTTTAGGGTTTAGGGTTTAGGGTTTAGGGTTTAGGGTTTAGGGGGGGAGCGAGCACCGAGCGAAGCGAGGTGCGAGCGACTAGTTTAAACTGGGAGTTAAATGGAAAGTAGCCAGAGGGCTGTTGGGGGATCCCAACAACCAGCCCTTTCGTCTTTATAGACTCTTCAGTGGCTATTCTTAGAAGGAATGTTCTAGACATCCGATGACAGCGCGTGAAGTGATGCTGCGCAGCTGTCATGTATCTTACCGACTATCACAAATCTGTCAATGTTTATCGTCAAGTTAGACAGGTCTCTGATGAACAGAGTGTCACGGGTCGATGTGGCACATGGTAACCTGTCAAAAGTGGATCCAACACTTTTGTTCTTTGACATCGTGGGTTATTGACTGTGATGTGAATCACATGGATATAGATTACTCTGGTTACGTGGCTCCGAGTAACCGCGACATGGGAATATTCACATGTCTAGAGTATAAATAACTTACCTGGGTCCTTACCTAACAATCAAACAATAGAATGATTGATTGTTGTGAATCTTAATTGGACAGTTCATGATCCGGTCCATCAAAAATGTTTCCACGGTACTAAGGAACTTTTCCCGAAGTACTAAGTAACTTTTCCCATGTACTAAATTAGATCCGGCCCTTCACAATCACATGCCGTTCGGAAGTTCACACGCCTACCTTACTTCCTACTAAGGTTAGACTTAGTTAGCTTAGGGTTGGGGTTAGGTTAGGGTTTAGGGTTTAGGGTTTAGGGTTTAGGTTTAGGTTTAGCTATTCAATCCAATGTGTTGCTTGTAAGTAGATGTTTGTTACTTTATAGCAAGGAATACTTACGGTTAGGGTTTTTTTCTAATGCTTTACGCCTTAAGCGCTAGTATTCTTTTCATCGGTTGTAAGATTTGGATATTCTGCCAAATTCTGGATGTTCCCTCTCTTGTGAGATTGAACGTCTATGAAGTATTATCTCGTTATCACTTTCGATACTTATCTGCTCAGTAGCTTCAACTAAAGCAGAATGATAAGTTTCATTAACGTTTTGAGTTTCGGGAACAACACCACCTTTTTCAGCGATGTCTTCATCCAGTTTACGAAAGACTGTTTTCTTCCACACATTTGCAAGGTCGAAAAGATTAGTATTGCGTTTTCGCGATACTATCCAACGACTTCCGAGTAGTCCTATCTTCCTCAAATCCGGTACGAACTCAGTTTCTCCGTCCACGAGGATCTGTGTGAACAGCTCCGGGCGAACATCATCGAGGTCGTGAACGTAATTTGGATCTGGTTTGATAAGGGGTCTGGACGAGTCTGCACTATACAAACCTTTCTCGGCATGTTCATACCATGCCGACCAGTACTCGGTAACAGTTTTTCCAAGTTCAGCAGCTGAAAACCAATTCCATACCTGATCAAATCTGGTTTTAAGTACAAGAATGGATTCGTCGTGCTCTGCGACTCGTAAAGCGAATCGCTTTTCCCAACGTTCTTGTATATTCTTCTTACACCAAGATATGACTAGGTTTTCGGGATAACCGCGCATCAAATAGAGAGCGTTAAGGTCTCTAATTGCTCCGATGTAGATTTCCTTGGTACTACATAGCACGGCTAACCTGGATAACTCTCCAATGTAGACGCCACGTTTGACGTCCAAAGGATGATGTGATACCCATGGAACTCGTTCTCGGTTGTTTCCTGTCTTGACAAAAGGCTTCCAATGAAGTTTTCCAGACTCCTTGAATATGAAAGCATCGAGAAATTGACATCCCGACGAGGAAACAGCCCATTCGATAACACAACCATCGAACTTTATTGTTTCTTTAATAAGATTAAGTGCAAGTGCTTCGGACTCGGCGTAAACAATTGCGAAACAATCGTCGATGTACCTTCCATAGAAGGCCACGTTTGGGTGGTCTAAGATTTTTGACTTTATTTCAAAATGGGCTCCAAAGAGGTTAGCAAGGTCCGGAGAATCCGCGACGCCCATTGCGAGGCCATTTTTTTGTCTAAAATATCTAGACCCATGTTGTGTTATCAATTGCGTATTGCCAATCTCGATAGCACGTTTAAAGATGCCCAATTTAACCAAGTTATTCTCTAACGAATTTGGATTAATATGGGCTAATGCAGTGTTTTCTTCCGAAGCGTTGAGTAACCATTCCTCGTACATACTACAAACGATTTCGATGCACAAGTCCAACGGAATATTGGGATAGAAAGCAACTACATCTCCAGTGACAAAATACCATTGTCTTTTGGAGTCTATACGCAATTGGCTTAATCTCGTAAAGAGATCCTTCGTTCCGTGTATGATTGAAGGAGTCGATTTAATAATCGGCTTAAGCTCTTTTGATACAAACTTGGCTGCAGGATTAAATACTACAGAGTGACACGGAATTATGGGCCTAAATCCAGTAGGTTTCTTGTGGATTTTAGGTATACCATGAAATTGAGGATACTTGAACGATGATCCGTCTTCCGGTACATTCGATAGAAAGAATCGAGACAACCCAAGTTCAAATAGAAACAGATGTTCATCTTCGACAGTACGTGCGAGCGTTTGCATCTGAATCATTTTGCTCTTCATAACTTCTTGCGCAACTTCGAATTCTAACTCTTCGTAATTACGTTCATCTTCAAGAAGATTGAGCTCATTCCTTAATATCCAGTCGCGTTCAGACACCGCGAGGCCAAGATTCTTATCTGTCATCGTAATAACATAGTTGTTATCGATAAGAAACTTACGGATCTTGTCCCTTTTAGGAGAGAACGCGTGCTTTCGCATCTCCGTAAGGGCTTCTTCCGGGATACTTGCGATCGTGCGTTGCACGTACCGACGTCCCATCGAAAGGCCAAGTTCCATATATTGCGGTAATACAGGAGGTTTCTCTTTCTTTTTTGAGCTTACTCCATAATCTGGATCAAAAGGTTTATTCATGCCTTCCTTAAACAAAAAATAGATACGCCATCTTATTCTTCGTTGGAAATCATTCCATGCTTGCATGATCAGACTTTTAGAAGGCAGAGTGAAAAACATATAATTAAGTCCGAGAGAGAGATCGTTTGCTACATCAACAGGGACAGAAACACCAGGACTACAATGTACACTACTACGATACTGGCCAGCCAACAAGAATGATATTGGAGTATGTAAGTGTACGAAAGAAACTGCGTCTGTTTTAGTCATGGTGAGTATATCGTCAGGAATAGAGTTGGGGAAGGCGGGTCTCACCGACGTAAAAGGTACTACATTAGACCGCGCATCTAGGCTCTTGCCTTTCCCTTTCCCTTTGGATCGTTCTTGACGGGAGCTCTCCCCTTCCCTTTCTTCTTGTTGTCGACCTTGTTGGAAGCCTTGGTTTGAGGCTTGCGTTGCGAAGGCGTCGACGACGACTTGGGTTTCGAAGGGCCAGCTTTCTTGGCCTGAGGTTGAGGAGCCTTGGACGAATTCTGGCCAGACAAAGTCTGGGTAATTAGAGTAGTAATTAGTATCCAGAATTATGGGTGAAGGGTTACGAAAACTTGCCTTCTTGCCCACAGATCCAAGGTTGAGCTTCTTGAGACGTGCATTCAAGCCCTTATCAATAAGGGATTGAATCGACGGACCTGGTTTGGTCGCGTCGGCCATCTCGACATCGGCTGTTGCCGCAGTCGTCCGCTTTTTCTCAATCTTAATTGCCAAAGCGCGGTGGCGCATGTTGACAATTTGTTTGATGTGAGAAAAGATCGCCGGCAGTATGGTTTGCAGCGCACTGCATTCGGCTTTCTTTTGCGGAGACACTACCCACTCTGCTATACGTCGAACTCCCTTGTTATCTGTAGAGAAAACAGGGAGCTTGTAGCTGGATTTGCGATCATCGTAAGTTGCCTTAACGATGAGGGCAGCAGCTTCGTAGCAAGAGTTGAGTGCGCATTTATCATCCCAAAAAGTCAGCTCGTCCTTTTTCGCCTGAATGGCGCCGTCGTTAATTGCCTTTTGGAAGGCGTCACGAGCGGTAGAGAACGTAGTGGAGACTCGAAGAGCCTCCGCTGACCCGGCATCCGCGAATTCCTTCGTAAGTTGGAACTCGGGTGCCTTCACCTTAAGGCGATTGGGCGTGTTGCCTGCGCTAACGGCAGATTCAAGGCGCTCGAGGCTAGCCTTGACTGTTTCCCTCTTATCGCACCACGATGCGAGGTTGAGGAGAAACTCCCTAAGGGCAGCACGATAGTCAAAAAAGACGCAGTCTATGACTTGGTCAACGGAGCGGCACTCAGCTATTTTTTTGATGACCACAGTGGCCAGCTCGTCGATCAGAGCGTTATGGCGGCCTGCTTCATCGTTGACGCCGAAAACGGTGTTGTTGACGACGGCCTGGGTGAGTGCGTCCAGGGTGGGGGACATGGCACGAGAGAAAGCAGCAGAGTATTGAGATGACATAGTGGCTGATGGATAATAGCAAAGTCGTTGGGTTTAGGGGGGGAGCGAGCACCGAGCGAAGCGAGGTGCGAGCGACTAGTTTAAACTGGGAGTTAAATGGAAAGTAGCCAGCGGCTCGTGATTTTTTACGGGTGTGGACCAGTGCAAGCAATGGGCGCTACCGTACAGGCAAACGATCACTACATACCGCTCATGACAAAAGAGCAGGCTATTGCCTATTAAGTCCTTTACCAAGGGACACTCTCATGCCATTGGACATGGCAGGCTAATACCCTTTAAGCCCTTTACCAAGGGGCGCCACATCAGCCATTACAGCCACAGGTTCATTTCCGGCGACGAACTATTTGTCCATCCTTGTGTTAACTCCCTTTACTAAGGGGAGGCCGGGTCACCCGCGTTTTAAGCGGTTCTGGACTTCGGGCCGTCCTCGTAAGCAGCGAGGCGCGGTTTAGATACCAGATGTGGGTTTCCCCACTCCCAAGACTATATCTTAAGATCCGAAGACCCCACTACCACCTAGTCGTTGAACGCTTCCGTCGGCGTGACCGTTACGGATTCGCTGCTGATTATCCATTCCAGCTTTCGCTGAATCTTGGGGATTGTTACCATACCCGGTCGCCACCGGTGCCTAGGCTGTTTCCAGCGGTCGGCGGTACCCACAAGCTTTAGGACGTCCCAGCAATTCGGTAGTGTCGCCGGCTGCAACCGACTTGCCAGGAGCGTATCCAGCAGAGCTGGTCCTGACAACCCCCAGTGTACTCTCACCTGATGTCCATACCCATTGAAGAACTGCGCGCCCTCGAATTACAAAGTCATCATAGCTGGATATCCCCGCAGCTAGACTAAAACGAGTTTGTATGACCTCCGTAACCCAACATAGAAGGCGTGAGCGAGTGAAAGAAAAAGGGCCCCGCTTGCCGTGAGGCAGCCAACATGTCGATGAAACGTCCCCGAGTCAAGGGCAAGATCAGTGACGAAAGGGCTCCCGGATGAGTTGGGAAGGCACAAGCGGCAGGAGTTTGGGAGAGGACGAGTACTTGAGGGCTGTTGGGGGGTACCAACAACCAGCCCTTTCGTCTTTATAGACTCTTCAGTGGCTATTCTTAGAAGGAATGTTCTAGACATCCGATGACAGCGCGTGAAGTGATGCTGTGCAGCTGTCATGTATCTTACCGACTATCACAAATCTGTCAATGTTTATTGTCAAGTTAGACAGGTCTCTGATGAACAGAGTGTCACGGGTCAATGTGGCACATGGTAACCTGTCAAAAGTGGATCCAACACTTTTGTTCTTTGACATCGTGGGTTATTGACTGTGATGTGAATCACATGGATATAGATTACTCTGGTTACGTGGCTCCGAGTAACCGCGACATGGGAATATTCACATGTCAAGAGTATAAATAGCTTACCTGGGTCCTTACCTAACAATCAATTGATTGATTGTTGTGAATCTTAATTGGACAGTTCATGATCCGGTCCATCAAAAATGTTTCCACGGTACTAAGGAACTTTTCCCGAAGTACTAAGTAACTTTTCCCATGTACTAAATTAGATCCGGCCCTTCACAATCACATGCCGTTCGGAAGTTCACACGCCTACCTTACTTCCTACTAAGGGGATTTGAGGAAGATAGGACTACTCGGAAGTCGTTGGATAGTATCGCGAAAACGCAATACTAATCTTTTCGACCTTGCAAATGTGTGGAAGAAAACAGTCT
Organism: Psilocybe cubensis; assembly: GCF_017499595.1. NCBI lineage: Eukaryota > Fungi > Basidiomycota > Agaricomycetes > Agaricales > Agrocybaceae > Psilocybe > Psilocybe cubensis. Next base: position 4,126,775 of record NC_063002.1, on the reverse strand, counting down.
TTCGTAAACTGGATGAAGACATCGCTGAAAAAGGTGGTGTTGTTCCCGAAACTCAAAACGTTAATGAAACTTATCATTCTGCTTTAGTTGAAGCTACTGAGCAGATAAGTATCGAAAGTGATAACGAGATAATACTTCATAGACGTTCAATCTCACAAGAGAGGGAACATCCAGAATTTGGCAGAATATCCAAATCTTACAACCGATGAAAAGAATACTAGCGCTTAAGGCGTAAAGCATTAGAAAAAAACCCTAACCGTAAGTATTCCTTGCTATAAAGTAACAAACATCTACTTACAAGCAACACATTGGATTGAATAGCTAAACCTAAACCTAAACCCTAAACCCTAAACCCTAAACCCTAACCTAACCCCAACCCTAAGCTAACTAAGTCTAACCTTAGTAGGAAGTAAGGTAGGCGTGTGAACTTCCGAACGGCACGTGATTGTGAAGGGCCGGATCTAATTTAGTACATGGGAAAAGTTACTTAGTACTTCGGGAAAAGTTCCTTAGTACCGTGGAAACATTTTTGATGGACCGGATCATGAACTGTCCAATTAAGATTCACAACAATCAATCATTCTATTGTTTGATTGTTAGGTAAGGACCCAGGTAAGTTATTTATACTCTAGACATGTGAATATTCCCATGTCGCGGTTACTCGGAGCCACGTAACCAGAGTAATCTATATCCATGTGATTCACATCACAGTCAATAACCCACGATGTCAAAGAACAAAAGTGTTGGATCCACTTTTGACAGGTTACCATGTGCCACATCGACCCGTGACACTCTGTTCATCAGAGACCTGTCTAACTTGACGATAAACATTGACAGATTTGTGATAGTCGGTAAGATACATGACAGCTGCGCAGCATCACTTCACGCGCTGTCATCGGATGTCTAGAACATTCCTTCTAAGAATAGCCACTGAAGAGTCTATAAAGACGAAAGGGCTGGTTGTTGGGATCCCCCAACAGCCCTCTGGCTACTTTCCATTTAACTCCCAGTTTAAACTAGTCGCTCGCACCTCGCTTCGCTCGGTGCTCGCTCCCCCCCTAAACCCTAAACCCTAAACCCTAACCTAACCCCAACCCTAAGCTAACTAAGTCTAACCTTAGTAGGAAGTAAGGTAGGCGTGTGAACTTCCGAACGGCATGTGATTGTGAAGGGCCGGATCTAATTTAGTACATGGGAAAAGTTACTTAGTACTTCGGGAAAAGTTCCTTAGTACCGTGGAAACATTTTTGATGGACCGGATCATGAACTGTCCAATTAAGATTCACAACAATCAATCATTCTATTGTTTGATTGTTAGGTAAGGACCCAGGTAAGTTATTTATACTCTAGACATGTGAATATTCCCATGTCGCGGTTACTCGGAGCCACGTAACCAGAGTAATCTATATCCATGTGATTCACATCACAGTCAATAACCCACGATGTCAAAGAACAAAAGTGTTGGATCCACTTTTGACAGGTTACCATGTGCCACATCGACCCGTGACACTCTGTTCATCAGAGACCTGTCTAACTTGACGATAAACATTGACAGATTTGTGATAGTCGGTAAGATACATGACAGCTGCGCAGCATCACTTCACGCGCTGTCATCGGATGTCTAGAACATTCCTTCTAAGAATAGCCACTGAAGAGTCTATAAAGACGAAAGGGCTGGTTGTTGGGATCCCCCAACAGCCCTCAAGTACTCGTCCTCTCCCAAACTCCTGCCGCTTGTGCCTTCCCAACTCATCCGGGAGCCCTTTCGTCACTGATCTTGCCCTTGACTCGGGGACGTTTCATCGACATGTTGGCTGCCTCACGGCAAGCGGGGCCCTTTTTCTTTCACTCGCTCACGCCTTCTATGTTGGGTTACGGAGGTCATACAAACTCGTTTTAGTCTAGCTGCGGGGTTATCCAGCTATGATGACTTTGTAATTCGAGGGCGCGCAGTTCTTCAATGGGTATGGACATCAGGTGAGAGTACACTGGGGGTTGTCAGGACCAGCTCTGCTGGATACGCTCCTGGCAAGTCGGTTGCAGCCGGCGACACTACCGAATTGCTGGGACGTCCTAAAGCTTGTGGGTACCGCCGACCGCTGGAAACAGCCTAGGCACCGGTGGCGACCGGGTATGGTAACAATCCCCAAGATTCAGCGAAAGCTGGAATGGATAATCAGCAGCGAATCCGTAACGGTCACGCCGACGGAAGCGTTCAACGACTAGGTGGTAGTGGGGTCTTCGGATCTTAAGATATAGTCTTGGGAGTGGGGAAACCCACATCTGGTATCTAAACCGCGCCTCGCTGCTTACGAGGACGGCCCGAAGTCCAGAACCGCTTAAAACGCGGGTGACCCGGCCTCCCCTTAGTAAAGGGAGTTAACACAAGGATGGACAAATAGTTCGTCGCCGGAAATGAACCTGTGGCTGTAATGGCTGATGTGGCGCCCCTTGGTAAAGGGCTTAAAGGGTATTAGCCTGCCATGTCCAATGGCATGAGAGTGTCCCTTGGTAAAGGACTTAATAGGCAATAGCCTGCTCTTTTGTCATGAGCGGTATGTAGTGATCGTTTGCCTGTACGGTAGCGCCCATTGCTTGCACTGGTCCACACCCGTAAAAAATCACGAGCCGCTGGCTACTTTCCATTTAACTCCCAGTTTAAACTAGTCGCTCGCACCTCGCTTCGCTCGGTGCTCGCTCCCCCCCTAAACCCAACGACTTTGCTATTATCCATCAGCCACTATGTCATCTCAATACTCTGCTGCTTTCTCTCGTGCCATGTCCCCCACCCTGGACGCACTCACCCAGGCCGTCGTCAACAACACCGTTTTCGGCGTCAACGATGAAGCAGGCCGCCATAACGCTCTGATCGACGAGCTGGCCACTGTGGTCATCAAAAAAATAGCTGAGTGCCGCTCCGTTGACCAAGTCATAGACTGCGTCTTTTTTGACTATCGTGCTGCCCTTAGGGAGTTTCTCCTCAACCTCGCATCGTGGTGCGATAAGAGGGAAACAGTCAAGGCTAGCCTCGAGCGCCTTGAATCTGCCGTTAGCGCAGGCAACACGCCCAATCGCCTTAAGGTGAAGGCACCCGAGTTCCAACTTACGAAGGAATTCGCGGATGCCGGGTCAGCGGAGGCTCTTCGAGTCTCCACTACGTTCTCTACCGCTCGTGACGCCTTCCAAAAGGCAATTAACGACGGCGCCATTCAGGCGAAAAAGGACGAGCTGACTTTTTGGGATGATAAATGCGCACTCAACTCTTGCTACGAAGCTGCTGCCCTCATCGTTAAGGCAACTTACGATGATCGCAAATCCAGCTACAAGCTCCCTGTTTTCTCTACAGATAACAAGGGAGTTCGACGTATAGCAGAGTGGGTAGTGTCTCCGCAAAAGAAAGCCGAATGCAGTGCGCTGCAAACCATACTGCCGGCGATCTTTTCTCACATCAAACAAATTGTCAACATGCGCCACCGCGCTTTGGCAATTAAGATTGAGAAAAAGCGGACGACTGCGGCAACAGCCGATGTCGAGATGGCCGACGCGACCAAACCAGGTCCGTCGATTCAATCCCTTATTGATAAGGGCTTGAATGCACGTCTCAAGAAGCTCAACCTTGGATCTGTGGGCAAGAAGGCAAGTTTTCGTAACCCTTCACCCATAATTCTGGATACTAATTACTACTCTAATTACCCAGACTTTGTCTGGCCAGAATTCGTCCAAGGCTCCTCAACCTCAGGCCAAGAAAGCTGGCCCTTCGAAACCCAAGTCGTCGTCGACGCCTTCGCAACGCAAGCCTCAAACCAAGGCTTCCAACAAGGTCGACAACAAGAAGAAAGGGAAGGGGAGAGCTCCCGTCAAGAACGATCCAAAGGGAAAGGGAAAGGCAAGAGCCTAGATGCGCGGTCTAATGTAGTACCTTTTACGTCGGTGAGACCCGCCTTCCCCAACTCTATTCCTGACGATATACTCACCATGACTAAAACAGACGCAGTTTCTTTCGTACACTTACATACTCCAATATCATTCTTGTTGGCTGGCCAGTATCGTAGTAGTGTACATTGTAGTCCTGGTGTTTCTGTCCCTGTTGATGTAGCAAACGATCTCTCTCTCGGACTTAATTATATGTTTTTCACTCTGCCTTCTAAAAGTCTGATCATGCAAGCATGGAATGATTTCCAACGAAGAATAAGATGGCGTATCTATTTTTTGTTTAAGGAAGGCATGAATAAACCTTTTGATCCAGATTATGGAGTAAGCTCAAAAAAGAAAGAGAAACCTCCTGTATTACCGCAATATATGGAACTTGGCCTTTCGATGGGACGTCGGTACGTGCAACGCACGATCGCAAGTATCCCGGAAGAAGCCCTTACGGAGATGCGAAAGCACGCGTTCTCTCCTAAAAGGGACAAGATCCGTAAGTTTCTTATCGATAACAACTATGTTATTACGATGACAGATAAGAATCTTGGCCTCGCGGTGTCTGAACGCGACTGGATATTAAGGAATGAGCTCAATCTTCTTGAAGATGAACGTAATTACGAAGAGTTAGAATTCGAAGTTGCGCAAGAAGTTATGAAGAGCAAAATGATTCAGATGCAAACGCTCGCACGTACTGTCGAAGATGAACATCTGTTTCTATTTGAACTTGGGTTGTCTCGATTCTTTCTATCGAATGTACCGGAAGACGGATCATCGTTCAAGTATCCTCAATTTCATGGTATACCTAAAATCCACAAGAAACCTACTGGATTTAGGCCCATAATTCCGTGTCACTCTGTAGTATTTAATCCTGCAGCCAAGTTTGTATCAAAAGAGCTTAAGCCGATTATTAAATCGACTCCTTCAATCATACACGGAACGAAGGATCTCTTTACGAGATTAAGCCAATTGCGTATAGACTCCAAAAGACAATGGTATTTTGTCACTGGAGATGTAGTTGCTTTCTATCCCAATATTCCGTTGGACTTGTGCATCGAAATCGTTTGTAGTATGTACGAGGAATGGTTACTCAACGCTTCGGAAGAAAACACTGCATTAGCCCATATTAATCCAAATTCGTTAGAGAATAACTTGGTTAAATTGGGCATCTTTAAACGTGCTATCGAGATTGGCAATACGCAATTGATAACACAACATGGGTCTAGATATTTTAGACAAAAAAATGGCCTCGCAATGGGCGTCGCGGATTCTCCGGACCTTGCTAACCTCTTTGGAGCCCATTTTGAAATAAAGTCAAAAATCTTAGACCACCCAAACGTGGCCTTCTATGGAAGGTACATCGACGATTGTTTCGCAATTGTTTACGCCGAGTCCGAAGCACTTGCACTTAATCTTATTAAAGAAACAATAAAGTTCGATGGTTGTGTTATCGAATGGGCTGTTTCCTCGTCGGGATGTCAATTTCTCGATGCTTTCATATTCAAGGAGTCTGGAAAACTTCATTGGAAGCCTTTTGTCAAGACAGGAAACAACCGAGAACGAGTTCCATGGGTATCACATCATCCTTTGGACGTCAAACGTGGCGTCTACATTGGAGAGTTATCCAGGTTAGCCGTGCTATGTAGTACCAAGGAAATCTACATCGGAGCAATTAGAGACCTTAACGCTCTCTATTTGATGCGCGGTTATCCCGAAAACCTAGTCATATCTTGGTGTAAGAAGAATATACAAGAACGTTGGGAAAAGCGATTCGCTTTACGAGTCGCAGAGCACGACGAATCCATTCTTGTACTTAAAACCAGATTTGATCAGGTATGGAATTGGTTTTCAGCTGCTGAACTTGGAAAAACTGTTACCGAGTACTGGTCGGCATGGTATGAACATGCCGAGAAAGGTTTGTATAGTGCAGACTCGTCCAGACCCCTTATCAAACCAGATCCAAATTACGTTCACGACCTCGATGATGTTCGCCCGGAGCTGTTCACACAGATCCTCGTGGACGGAGAAACTGAGTTCGTACCGGATTTGAGGAAGATAGGACTACTCGGAAGTCGTTGGATAGTATCGCGAAAACGCAATACTAATCTTTTCGACCTTGCAAATGTGTGGAAGAAAACAGTCTTTCGTAAACTGGATGAAGACATCGCTGAAAAAGGTGGTGTTGTTCCCGAAACTCAAAACGTTAATGAAACTTATCATTCTGCTTTAGTTGAAGCTACTGAGCAGATAAGTATCGAAAGTGATAACGAGATAATACTTCATAGACGTTCAATCTCACAAGAGAGGGAACATCCAGAATTTGGCAGAATATCCAAATCTTACAACCGATGAAAAGAATACTAGCGCTTAAGGCGTAAAGCATTAGAAAAAAACCCTAACCGTAAGTATTCCTTGCTATAAAGTAACAAACATCTACTTACAAGCAACACATTGGATTGAATAGCTAAACCTAAACCTAAACCCTAAACCCTAAACCCTAAACCCTAACCTAACCCCAACCCTAAGCTAACTAAGTCTAACCTTAGTAGGAAGTAAGGTAGGCGTGTGAACTTCCGAACGGCATGTGATTGTGAAGGGCCGGATCTAATTTAGTACATGGGAAAAGTTACTTAGTACTTCGGGAAAAGTTCCTTAGTACCGTGGAAACATTTTTGATGGACCGGATCATGAACTGTCCAATTAAGATTCACAACAATCAATCATTCTATTGTTTGATTGTTAGGTAAGGACCCAGGTAAGTTATTTATACTCTAGACATGTGAATATTCCCATGTCGCGGTTACTCGGAGCCACGTAACCAGAGTAATCTATATCCATGTGATTCACATCACAGTCAATAACCCACGATGTCAAAGAACAAAAGTGTTGGATCCACTTTTGACAGGTTACCATGTGCCACATCGACCCGTGACACTCTGTTCATCAGAGACCTGTCTAACTTGACGATAAACATTGACAGATTTGTGATAGTCGGTAAGATACATGACAGCTGCGCAGCATCACTTCACGCGCTGTCATCGGATGTCTAGAACATTCCTTCTAAGAATAGCCACTGAAGAGTCTATAAAGACGAAAGGGCTGGTTGTTGGGATCCCCCAACAGCCCTCTGGCTACTTTCCATTTAACTCCCAGTTTAAACTAGTCGCTCGCACCTCGCTTCGCTCGGTGCTCGCTCCCCCCCTAAACCCTAAACCCTAAACCCTAAACCCTAAACCCTAAACCCTAAACCCTAAACCCTAAACCCTAAACCCTAAACCCTAAACCCTAAACCCTAAGCCCAACAGCCCTCTGGCCTTCTTTCTATTTCAAACTCACAGTTTAAACTAGTCGCTCGCACCTCGCTTCGCTCGGTGCTCGCTCCCCCCCTAAACCCTAAACCTAAACCCTAAACCCTAAACCCTAAGCCCTAACCTAACCCCAACCCTAAGCTAACTAAGTCTAACCTTAGTAGGAAGTAAGGTAGGCGTGTGAACTTCCGAAAGGCATGTGATTGTGAAGGGCCGGATCTAATTTAGTACATGGGAAAAGTTACTTAGTACCTCGGGAAAAGTTCCTTAGTACCGTGGAAACATTTTTGATGGACCGGATCATGAACTGTCCAATTAAGATTCACAACAATCAATCAATTGATTGTTAGGTAAGGACCCAGGTAAGCTATTTATACTCTTGACATGAGAATATTCCCATGTCACGGTTACTCGGAGCCACGTAACCAGAGTATTTTATATCCATGTGATTCACATCACAGTCAATAACCCACGATGTCAAAGAACAAAAGTGTTGGATCCACTTTTGACAGGTTACCATGTGCCACATCGACCCGTGACACTCTGTTCATCAGAGATCTATCTAACTTGACAATAAACATTGACAGATTTGTGATAGTCGGTAAGATACATGACAGCTGCGCAGCATCACTTCACGCGCTGTCATCGGATGTTCCAGAACATTCCTTCTAAGAATAGCCACTGAAGAGTCTATAAAGACGAAAGGGCTGGCTGCTGATAACAATCAACAGCTCTCTGGCTTCTTTCCATTTTAACTCCCAGTTTAAACTAGTCGCTCGCACCTCGCTTCGCTCGGTGCTCGCTCCCCCCCTAAACCCTAAACCCTAAAACCCTAAACCCTAAACCCTAAACCCTAAACCCTAAACCCTAAACCCTAAACCCTAAAAATCCTCGTGGACGGAGAAACCGAGTTCGTACCGGATTTGAGGAAGATAGGACTACTCGGAAGTCGTTGGATAGTATCGCGAAAGCGCAATACTAATCTTTTCGACCTTGCAAATGTGTGGAAGAAAACAGTCTTTCGTAAACTGGATGAAGACATCGCTGAAAAAGGTGGTGTTGTTCCCGAAACTCAAAACGTTAATGAAACTTATCATTCTGCTTTAGTTGAAGCTGCTGAGCAGATAAGTATCGAAAGTGATAACGAGATAATACTTCATAGACGTTCAATCTCACAAGAGAGGGAACATCCAGAATTCGGCAGAATATCCAAATCTTACAACCGATGAAAAGAATACTAGCGCTTAAGGCGTAAAGCATTAGAAAAAAACCCTAACCGTAAGTATTCCTTGCTATAAAGTAACAAACATCTACTTACAAGCAACACATTGGATTGAATAGCTAAACCTAAACCTAAACCCTAAACCCTAAACCCTAAGCCCTAACCTAACCCCAACCCTAAGCTAACTAAGTCTAACCTTAGTAGGAAGTAAGGTAGGCGTGTGAACTTCCGAAAGGCATGTGATTGTGAAGGGCCGGATCTAATTTAGTACATGGGAAAAGTTACTTAGTACCTCGGGAAAAGTTCCTTAGTACCGTGGAAACATTTTTGATGGACCGGATCATGAACTGTCCAATTAAGATTCACAACAATCAATCAATTGATTGTTAGGTAAGGACCCAGGTAAGCTATTTATACTCTTGACATGAGAATATTCCCATGTCACGGTTACTCGGAGCCACGTAACCAGAGTATTTTATATCCATGTGATTCACATCACAGTCAATAACCCACGATGTCAAAGAACAAAAGTGTTGGATCCACTTTTGACAGGTTACCATGTGCCACATCGACCCGTGACACTCTGTTCATCAGAGATCTGTCTAACTTGACAATAAACATTGACAGATTTGTGATAGTCGGTAAAATACATGACAGCTGCGCAGCATCACTTCACGCACTGTCATCGGATGTTCCAGAACATTCCTTCTAAGAATAGCCACTGAAGAGTCTATAAAGACGAAAGGGCTGGCTGCTGATAACAATCAACAGCCCTCTGGCCTTCTTTCCATTTAACTCACAGTTTAAACAAGTCGCTCGCACCTCGCTTCGCTCGGTGCTCGCTCCCCCCCTAAACCCTAAACCCTAAACCCTAAACCCTAAACCCTAAACCCTAACCTAACCCCAACCCTAAGCTAACTAAGTCTAACCTTAGTAGGAAGTAAGGTAGGCGTGTGAACTTCCGAAAGGCATGTGATTGTGAAGGGCCGGATCTAATTTAGTACATGGGAAAAGTTACTTAGTACCTCGGGAAAAGTTCCTTAGTACCGTGGAAACATTTTTGATGGACCGGATCATGAACTGTCCAATTAAGATTCACAACAATCAATCAATTGATTGTTAGGTAAGGACCCAGGTAAGCTATTTATACTCTTGACATGAGAATATTCCCATGTCACGGTTACTCGGAGCCACGTAACCAGAGTATTTTATATCCATGTGATTCACATCACAGTCAATAACCCACGATGTCAAAGAACAAAAGTGTTGGATCCACTTTTGACAGGTTACCATGTGCCACATCGACCCGTGACACTCTGTTCATCAGAGATCTGTCTAACTTGACAATAAACATTGACAGATTTGTGATAGTCGGTAAGATACATGACAGCTGCGCAGCATCACTTCACGCGCTGTCATCGGATGTTCCAGAACATTCCTTCTAAGAATAGCCACTGAAGAGTCTATAAAGACGAAAGGGCTGGCTGCTGATAACAATCAACAGCCCTCTGGCCTTCTTTCTATTTCAAACTCACAGTTTAAACTAGTCGCTCGCACCTCGCTTCGCTCGGTGCTCGCTCCCCCCCTAAACCCTAAACCCTAAAACCCTAAACCCTAACCTCCCGAGTTCCAACTCACGAAGGAATTCGCGGATGCCGGGTCAGCGGAGGCTCTTCGAGTCTCTACTACGTTCTCCACCGCTCGTGACGTCTTCCAAAAGGCGATTAACGACGGCGCCATTCAGGCGAAAAAGGACGAACTGGCCTTTTGGGAGGATAAATGCGCACTCGCTTCTTGCTATGAAGCTGCTGCGGTCATCGTTAAGACAACTTACGAAGACCGCAAGTCCAGCTATAAGCTCCCCGTTTTCTCTACAGACAACAAGGGAGTTCGTCGCATAGCAGAGTGGGTAACGTCGCCGCAAAAGAAAGCCGAGTGCAGTGCGCTGCAAACTATACTGCCGGCTATCTTTTCTCATATCAAACAAATTGTCAAATTGCGCCACCGCGCTTTGGCAATTAAGATTGAGAAAAAGCGGTCGACCGCGGCTACAGCCGATGTCGAGATGGCCGACGCGACCAAACCAGGTCCGTCGATTCAATCCCTTATTGATAAGGGCTTGAATGCACGTCTTAAGAAGCTCAACCTTGGATATGTGGGCAAGAAGGCAGGTTTTCGTAACCCTTCACCCATAACTTTGGATACTAATTATTATTCTAATTACCCAGACTTCGTCTGGCCAGAGTTCGTCCAAGGCTCCTCAACCTCAGGCCAAGAAAACTGGCCCTTCGAAACCCAAGTCGTCGTCGACGCCTTCGCAACGCAAGCCTCAAACCAAGGCTTCCAACAAGGTCGACAACAAGAAGAAAGGGAAGGGGAGAGCTCCCGTCAAGAACAACAATCCAAAGGGAAAGGGAAAGGCAAGAGCCTAAACGCGCGGTCTAATGTAGTACCTTTTACGTCGGTAAGACCCGCTTTCCCCAACTCTATTCCTGACGATATACTCACCATGACTAAAACAGACGCAGTTTCATTTGTACACCTCAATACCCCAATTTCTTTCTTATTGGCTGGCCAGTATAGATCTAGTGTACATTGTAGTCCTGGTGTTGTAGTTCCGGTTGATGTAGCAAACGACTTATCTCTCGGTTTAAATTATATGTTTTTCACACTGCCTTCTCAAAGTCTGATCATGCAAGCATGGAATGATTTTCAACGAAGAATAAGATGGCGTATCTATTTTTTGTTTAAAGAAGGCATGAATAAACCTTTTGATCCAGATTATGGAGTAAGTTCTAAGAAAAAAGAAAAACCTCCTGTATTACCGCAATATATGGAACTTGGCCTTTCGATGGGACGTCGGTACGTGCAACGCACGATCGCAAGTATCCCGGAAGAAGCCCTCACGGAGATGCGAAAGCACGCGTTCTCTCCTAAAAGGGACAAGATCCGTAAGTTTCTTATCGATAACAACTATGTTATTACGATGACAGATAAGAATCTTGGCCTCGCGGTGTCTGAACGCGACTGGATAATAAGGAATGAGCTCAATCTTCTTGAAGATGAACGCAACTACGAAGAGTTAGAATTCGAAGTTGCTCAAGAAGTTATGAAGAGCAAAATGATTCAGATGCAAACGCTCGCACGTACTGTCGAAGATGAACATCTGTTTCTATTTGAACTTGGGTTGTCTCGATTTTTTCTATCAAATGTACCGGAAGACGGATCATCGTTCAAGTATCCTCAATTTCATGGTATACCTAAAATCCACAAAAAACCTACTGGATTTAGGCCCATAATTCCGTGTCACTCTGTAGTATTTAATCCTGCAGCCAAGTTTGTATCAAAAGAGCTTAAGCCGATTATTAAATCGACTCCTTCAATCATTCACGGAACGAAGGATCTCTTTACGAGATTAAGCCAATTGCGTATAGACCCCAAACGACAATGGTATTTTGTCACCGGGGATGTAGTTGCTTTCTATCCCAATATTCCGTTGGACTTGTGCATCGAAATCGTTTGTAATATGTACGAGGAATGGTTACTCAACGCTTCGGAAGAAAACACTGCATTAGCCCATATTAATCCAAATTCGTTAGAGAATAACTTGGTTAAATTGGGCATCTTTAAACGTGCTATCGAGATTGGCAATACGCAATTGATAACACAACATGGGTCTAGATATTTTAGACAAAAAAATGGCCTCGCAATGGGCGTCGCGGATTCTCCGGACCTTGCTAACCTCTTTGGAGCCCATTTTGAAATAAAGTCAAAAATCTTAGACCACCCAAACGTGGCCTTCTATGGAAGGTACATCGACGATTGTTTCGCAATTGTTTACGCCGAGTCCGAAGCACTTGCACTTAATCTTATTAAAGAAACAATAAAGTTCGATGGTTGTGTTATCGAATGGGCTGTTTCCTCGTCGGGATGTCAATTTCTCGATGCTTTCATATTCAAGGAGTCTGGAAAACTTCATTGGAAGCCATTTGTCAAGACAGGAAACAACCGAGAACGAGTTCCATGGGTATCACATCATCCTTTGGACGTCAAACGTGGCGTCTACATTGGAGAGTTATCCAGGTTAGCCGTACTATGTAGTACCAAGGAAATCTACATCGGAGCAATTAGAGACCTTAACGCTCTCTATTTGATGCGCGGTTATCCCGAAAACCTAGTCATGTCTTGGTGTAAGAAGAATATACAAGAACGTTGGGAAAAGCGATTCGCTTTACGAGTCGCAGAGCACGACGAATCCATTCTTGTACTTAAAACCAGATTTGATCAGGTATGGAATTGGTTTTCAGCTGCTGAACTTGGAAAGACTGTTACCGAGTACTGGTCGGCATGGTATGAACATGCCGAGAAAGGTCTGTATAGTGCAGACTCGTCCAGACCCCTTATCAAACCAGATCCAAATTACGTTCACGACCTCGATGATGTTCGCCCGGAGCTGTTCACACAGATCCTCGTGGACGGAGAAACTGAGTTCGTACCGGATTTGAGGAAGATAGGACTACTCGGAAGTCGTTGGATAGTATCGCGAAAGCGCAATACTAATCTTTTCGACCTTGCAAATGTGTGGAAGAAAACAGTCTTTCGTAAACTGGATGAAAACATCGCTGAAAAAGGTGGTGTTGTTCCCGAAACTCAAAACGTTAATGAAACTTATCATTCTGCTCTAGTTGAAGCTGCTGAACAGATAAGTATCGAAAGTGATAACGAGATAATACTTCATAGACGTTCAACCTCACAAGAGAGGGAACATCCAGAATTCGGCAGAATATCCAAATCTTACAACCGATGAAAAGAATACTAGCGCGTAAGGCGTAAAGCATTAGAAAAAAACCCTAACCGTAAGTATTCCTTGCTATAAAGTAACAAACATCTACTTACAAGCAACACTTTGGATTAAATAGCTAAACCTAAACCCTAAACCCTAAACCCTAAACCCTAACCTAACCCCAACCCTAAGCTAACTAAGTCTAACCTTAGTAGGAAGTAAGGTAGGCGTGTGAACTTCCGAACGGCATGTGATTGTGAAGGGCCGGATCTAATTTAGTACATGGGAAAAGTTACTTAGTACTTCGGGAAAAGTTCCTTAGTACCGTGGAAACATTTTTGATGGACCAGATCATGAACTGTCCAATTAAGATTCACAACAATCAATCAGTCTATTGTTTGATTGTTAGGTAAGGACCCAGGTAAGCTATTTATACTCTAGACATGTGAATATTCCCATGTCGCGGTTACTCGGAGCCACGTAACCAGAGTAATCTATATCCATGTGATTCACATCACAGTCAATAACCCACGATGTCAAAGAACAAAAGTGTTGGATCCACTTTTGACAGGTTACCATGTGCCACATCGACCCGTGGCACTCTGTTCATCAGAGACCTGTCTAACTTGACAATAAACATTGACAGATTTGTGATAGTCGGTAAGATACATGACAGCTGCGCAGCATCACTTCACGCGCTGTCATCGGATGTCTAGAACATTCCTTCTAAGAATAGCCACTGAAGAGTCTATAAAGACGAAAGGGCTGGTTGTTGGGATCCCCCAACAGCCCTCTGGCTTCTTTCCATTTTAACTCCCAGTTTAAACTAGTCGCTCGCACCTCGCTTCGCTCGGTGCTCGCTCCCCCCCTAAACCCTAAGCCCTAACCTAACCCCAACCCTAAGCTAACTAAGTCTAACCTTAGTAGGAAGTAAGGTAGGCGTGTGAACTTCCGAACGGCATGTGATTGTGAAGGGCCGGATCTAATTTAGTACATGGGAAAAGTTACTTAGTACTTCGGGAAAAGTTCCTTAGTACCGTGGAAACATTTTTGATGGACCGGATCATGAACTGTCCAATTAAGATTCACAACAATCAATCAATTGATTGTTAGGTAAGGACCCAGGTAAGCTATTTATACTCTTGACATGTGAATATTCCCATGTCGCGGTTACTCGGAGCCACGTAACCAGAGTAATCTATATCCATGTGATTCACATCACAGTCAATAACCCACGATGTCAAAGAACAAAAGTGTTGGATCCACTTTTGACAGGTTACCATGTGCCACATTGACCCGTGACACTCTGTTCATCAGAGACCTGTCTAACTTGACAATAAACATTGACAGATTTGTGATAGTCGGTAAGATACATGACAGCTGCACAGCATCACTTCACGCGCTGTCATCGGATGTCTAGAACATTCCTTCTAAGAATAGCCACTGAAGAGTCTATAAAGACGAAAGGGCTGGTTGTTGGTACCCCCCAACAGCCCTCAAGTACTCGTCCTCTCCCAAACTCCTGCCGCTTGTGCCTTCCCAACTCATCCGGGAGCCCTTTCGTCACTGATCTTGCCCTTGACTCGGGGACGTTTCATCGACATGTTGGCTGCCTCACGGCAAGCGGGGCCCTTTTTCTTTCACTCGCTCACGCCTTCTATGTTGGGTTACGGAGGTCATACAAACTCGTTTTAGTCTAGCTGCGGGGATATCCAGCTATGATGACTTTGTAATTCGAGGGCGCGCAGTTCTTCAATGGGTATGGACATCAGGTGAGAGTACACTGGGGGTTGTCAGGACCAGCTCTGCTGGATACGCTCCTGGCAAGTCGGTTGCAGCCGGCGACACTACCGAATTGCTGGGACGTCCTAAAGCTTGTGGGTACCGCCGACCGCTGGAAACAGCCTAGGCACCGGTGGCGACCGGGTATGGTAACAATCCCCAAGATTCAGCGAAAGCTGGAATGGATAATCAGCAGCGAATCCGTAACGGTCACGCCGACGGAAGCGTTCAACGACTAGGTGGTAGTGGGGTCTTCGGATCTTAAGATATAGTCTTGGGAGTGGGGAAACCCACATCTGGTATCTAAACCGCGCCTCGCTGCTTACGAGGACGGCCCGAAGTCCAGAACCGCTTAAAACGCGGGTGACCCGGCCTCCCCTTAGTAAAGGGAGTTAACACAAGGATGGACAAATAGTTCGTCGCCGGAAATGAACCTGTGGCTGTAATGGCTGATGTGGCGCCCCTTGGTAAAGGGCTTAAAGGGTATTAGCCTGCCATGTCCAATGGCATGAGAGTGTCCCTTGGTAAAGGACTTAATAGGCAATAGCCTGCTCTTTTGTCATGAGCGGTATGTAGTGATCGTTTGCCTGTACGGTAGCGCCCATTGCTTGCACTGGTCCACGCCCGTAAAAAATCACGAGCCGCTGGCCTTCTTTCCATTTAACTCACAGTTTAAACAAGTCGCTCGCACCTCGCTTCGCTCGGTGCTCGCTCCCCCCCTAAACCCAACGACTTTGCTATTACCCAACAGCTACTATGTCTTCCACTTACTCTGCTGCCTTCTCTCGTGCCATGTCCCCCACCCTGGACGCACTCACCCAGGCTGTCGTCAACAACACAGTTTTTGGCGTCAACGACGAAGCTGGCCGCCACAACGCCCTCATCGACGAGTTGGCCACTGTCGTCATCAAGAAAATAGCTGAGTGCCGCTCCATTGACCAGATTGTAGACTGCGTCTTTTTTGACTATCGTGCTGCCCTTAGGGAGTTTCTCCTCAACCTCGCATCGTGGTGCGATAAGAGGGAAACAGTCAAGGCTAGCCTCGAGCGCCTTGAACTTGCCGTTAGCGCAGGCAACACCCCCAATCGCCTTCGGGTGAAGGCTCCCGAGTTCCAACTTACGAAGGAATTCGCGGATGCCGGGTCAGCGGAAGCTCTTCGAGTTTCCTCTACGTTCTCCACCGCTCGTGATGTCTTCCAAAAGGCAATCAACGACGGCGCCATTCAGGCGAAAAAGGACGAACTGGCCTTTTGGGATGATAAATGCGCACTCAATAACTGTTATGAAGCTGCTGCCCTCATCGTTAAGACAACTTACGATGATCGCAAATCCAGCTATAAGCTCCCCGTTTTCTCTACAGACAACAAGGGAGTTCGTCGAATAACAGATTGGGTAGTGTCACCGCAGAAGAAGGCTGAATGCAGCGCATTGCAAACCATTTTGCCAGCCATCTTCTCTCACATCAAACAGATTGTCAACTTGCGCCACCGCGCTTTGGCAATCAAGATTGAGAAAAAGCGGTCGACTGCGGCAACAGCCGATGTCGAGATGGCCGATGCGACCAAACCAGGTCCATCGATTCAATCCCTTATTGATAAGGGCTTGAATGCACGTCTCAAGAAGCTCAACCTTGGATCTGTGGGCAAGAAGGCAAGTTCTCGTAACCCTTCACCCATAATTCTGGATACTAATTACTATTCTAATTACCCAGACTTTGTCTGGCCAGAATTCGTCCAAGGCTCCTCAACCTCAGGCCAAGAAAGCTGGCCCTTCGAAATTCAAACCCTCGTCGACGCCTTCGCAGAAGAAGCCCCAAACCAAGGCTTCCAACAAGGTCGACAACAAGAAGAAAGGGAAGGGGAGAGCTCCCGTCAAGAACGATCCAAAGGGAAAGGGAAAGGCAAGAGCCTAGACATGCGGTCTAATGTAGTACCTTTTACGTCGGTAAGACCCGCCTTCCCCAACTCTATTCCTGACGATATACTCACCATGACTAAAACAGACGCAGTTTCTTTTGTACACTTACATACGCCGATCTCATTCTTGTTGGCTGGCCAGTATCGTAGTAGTGTACACTGTAGTCCTGGTGTGGTGGTCCCTGTAGATATAGCAAATGATTTGTCACTCGGACTCAATTATATGTTTTTTACTCTGCCTTCTCAAAGTCTGATCATGCAAGCATGGAATGATTTTCAACGAAGAATAAGATGGCGTATCTATTTTTTGTTTAAGGAAGGCATGAACAAACCTTTTGATCCAGATTACGGAGTAAGCTCAAAAAAGAAAGAGAAACCTCCAGTATTACCGCAATACATGGAACTTGGCCTTTCGATGGGACGTCGGTACGTGCAACGCACGATCGCAAGTATCCCGGAAGAAGCCCTTACGGAGATGCGAAAGCACGCGTTCTCTCCTAAAAGGGACAAGATCCGTAAGTTTCTTATCGATAACAACTATGTTATTACGATGACAGATAAGAATCTTGGCCTCGCGGTGTCTGAACGCGACTGGATATTAAGGAATGAGCTCAATCTTCTTGAAGATGAACGTAACTATGAAGAGTTAGAATTCGAAGTTGCGCAAGAAGTAATGAAGAGCAAAATGATCCAGATGCAAACTCTTGCACGTACCGTCGAAGATGAACATCTGTTTCTATTTGAACTTGGGTTGTCTCGATTCTTTCTATCGAATGTACCGGAAGACGGATCATCGTTCAAGTATCCTCAATTTCATGGTATACCTAAAATCCACAAGAAACCTACTGGATTTAGGCCCATAATTCCGTGTCACTCTGTAGTATTTAATCCTGCAGCCAAGTTTGTATCAAAAGAGCTTAAGCCGATTATTAAATCGACTCCTTCAATCATTCACGGAACGAAGGATCTCTTTACGAGATTAAGCCAATTGCGTATAGACCCCAAACGACAATGGTATTTTGTCACCGGGGATGTAGTTGCTTTCTATCCCAATATTCCGTTGGACTTGTGCATCGAAATCGTTTGTAGTATGTACGAGGAATGGTTACTCAATGCTTCGGAAGAAAACACTGCATTAGCCCATATTAATCCAAATTCGTTAGAGAATAACTTGGTTAAATTGGGCATCTTTAAACGTGCTATCGAGATTGGCAATACGCAATTGATAACACAACATGGGTCTAGATATTTTAGACAAAAAAATGGCCTCGCAATGGGCGTCGCGGATTCTCCGGACCTTGCTAACCTCTTTGGAGCCCATTTTGAAATAAAGTCAAAAATCTTAGACCACCCTAATGTGGCCTTCTATGGAAGGTACATCGACGATTGTTTTGCAATTGTTTACGCCGAGTCCGAAGCACTTGCACTTAATTTAATTAAAGAAACAATAAAGTTCGATGGTTGTGTTATCGAATGGGCTGTTTCCTCGTCGGGATGTCAATTTCTCGATGCTTTCATATTCAAGGAGTCTGGAAAACTTCATTGGAAGCCTTTTGTCAAGACAGGAAACAACCGAGAACGAGTTCCATGGGTATCACATCATCCTTTAGACGTCAAACGTGGCGTTTACATTGGAGAGTTATCCAGGTTAGCCGTGCTATGTAGTACCAAGGAAATCTACATTGGAGCAATTAGAGACCTTAACGCTCTCTATTTGATGCGCGGTTATCCCGAAAACCTAGTCATGTCTTGGTGTAAGAAGAATATACAAGAACGTTGGGAAAAGCGATTCGCTTTACGAATCGCAGAGCACGACGAATCCATTCTTGTACTTAAAACCAGGTTTGATCAGGTATGGAATTGGTTTTCAGCTGCTGAACTTGGAAAAACTGTTACCGAGTACTGGTCGGCATGGTATGAACATGCCGAGAAAGGTCTGTATAGTGTAGACTCGTCCAGACCCCTTATCAAACCAGATCCAAATTACGTTCACGACCTCGATGATGTTCGCCCGGAGCTGTTCACACAGATACTCGTGGACGGAGAAACTGAGTTCGTACCGGATTTGAGGAAGATAGGACTACTCGGAAGTCGTTGGATAGTATCGCGAAAGCGCAATACTAATCTTTTCGACCTTGCAAATGTGTGGAAGAAAACAGTTTTTCGTAAACTGGATGAAGACATTGCCGAAAAAGGTGGTGTTGTTCCCGAAACTCAAAACGTTAATGAAACTTATCATTCTGCTCTAGTTGAAGCTGCTGAACAGATAAGTATCGAAAGCGATAACGAGATAATACTTCATAGACGTTCAATCTCACAAGAGAGGGAACATCCAGAATTCGGCAGAATATCCAAATCTTACAACCGATGAAAAGAATACTAGCGCTTAAGGCGTAAAGCATTAGAAAAAAACCCTAACCGTAAGTATTCATTGCTATAAAGTAACAAACATCTACTTACAAGCAACACATTGGATTAAATAGCTAAACCTAAACCTAAACCCTAAACCCTAAACCCTAAGCCCTAACCTAACCCCAACCCTAAGCTAACTAAGTCTAACCTTAGTAGGAAGTAAGGTAGGCGTGTGAACTTCCGAACGGCATGTGATTGTGAAGGGCCGGATCTAATTTAGTACATGGGAAAAGTTACTTAGTACTTCGGGAAAAGTTCCTTAGTACCGTGGAAACATTTTTGATGGACCGGATCATGAACTGTCCAATTAAGATTCACAACAATCAATCAATTGATTGTTAGGTAAGGACCCAGGTAAGCTATTTATACTCTTGACATGTGAATATTCCCATGTCGCGGTTACTCGGAGCCACGTAACCAGAGTAATCTATATCCATGTGATTCACATCACAGTCAATAACCCACGATGTCAAAGAACAAAAGTGTTGGATCCACTTTTGACAGGTTACCATGTGCCACATTGACCCGTGACACTCTGTTCATCAGAGACCTGTCTAACTTGACAATAAACATTGACAGATTTGTGATAGTCGGTAAGATACATGACAGCTGCACAGCATCACTTCACGCGCTGTCATCGGATGTCTAGAACATTCCTTCTAAGAATAGCCACTGAAGAGTCTATAAAGACGAAAGGGCTGGTTGTTGGTACCCCCCAACAGCCCTCTGGCCTTCTTTCCATTTAACTCACAGTTTAAACAAGTCGCTCGCACCTCGCTTCGCTCGGTGCTCGCTCCCCCCCTAAACCCTAAACCCTAAACCCTAAACCCTAAACCCTATCTCTTTACGAGATTAAGCCAATTGCGTATAAACTCCAAAAGACAATGGTATTTTGTCACTGGAGATGTAGTTGCTTTCTATCCCAATATCCCGTTGGACTTGTGCATCGAAATCGTTTATAGTATGTACGAGGAATGGTTACTCAACACTTCGGAAGAAAACACTGCATTAGCCCATATTAAACCAAATTCGTTAGAGAATAACTTGGTTAAATTAGGCATCTTTAAACGTGCTATCGAGATTGGCAATACGCAATTGATAACACAACATGGGTCTAGATATTTTAGACAAAAAAATGGCCTCGCAATGGGCGTCGCGGATTCTCCGGACCTTGCTAACCTCTTTGGAGCCCATTTTGAAATAAAGTCAAAAATCTTAGACCACCCAAACGTGGCCTTCTATGGAAGGTACATCGACGATTGTTTCGCAATTGTTTACGCCGAGTCCGAAGCACTTGCACTTAATCTTATTAAAGAAACAATAAAGTTCGATGGTTGTGTTATCGAATGGGCTGTTTCCTCGTCGGGATGTCAATTTCTCGATGCTTTCATATTCAAGGAGTCTGGAAAACTTCATTGGAAGCCATTTGTCAAGACAGGAAACAACCGAGAACGAGTTCCATAGGTATCACATCATCCTTTGGACGTCAAACGTGGCGTCTACATTGGAGAGTTATCCAGGTTAGCCGTGCTATGTAGTACCAAGGAAATCTACATCGGAGCAATTAGAGACCTTAACGCTCTCTATTTGATGCGCGGTTATCCCGAAAACCTAGTCATGTCTTGGTGTAAGAAGAATATACAAGAACGTTGGGAAAAGCGATTCGCTTTACGAATCGCAGAGCACGACGAATCCATTCTTGTACTTAAAACCAGGTTTGATCAGGTATGGAATTGGTTTTCAGCTGCTGAACTTGGAAAGACTGTTACCGAGTACTGGTCGGCATGGTATGAACATGCCGAGAAAGGTCTGTATAGTGCAGACTCGTCCAGACCCCTTATCAAACCAGATCCAAATTACGTTCACGACCTCGATGATGTTCGCCCGGAGCTGTTCACACAGATCCTCGTGGACGGAGAAACCGAGTTCGTACCGGATTTGAGGAAGATAGGACTACTCGGAAGTCGTTGGATAGTATCGCGAAAGCGCAATACTAATCTTTTCGACCTTGCAAATGTGTGGAAGAAAACAGTCTTTCGTAAACTGGATGAAGACATCGCTGAAAAAGGTGGTGTTGTTCCCGAAACTCAAAACGTTAATGAAACTTATCATTCTGCTTTAGTTGAAGCTGCTGAGCAGATAAGTATCGAAAGTGATAACGAGATAATACTTCATAGACGTTCAATCTCACAAGAGAGGGAACATCCAGAATTCGGCAGAATATCCAAATCTTACAACCGATGAAAAGAATACTAGCGCTTAAGGCGTAAAGCATTAGAAAAAAACCCTAACCGTAAGTATTCCTTGCTATAAAGTAACAAACATCTACTTACAAGCAACACATTGGATTGAATAGCTAAACCTAAACCTAAACCCTAAACCCTAAACCCTAAGCCCTAACCTAACCCCAACCCTAAGCTAACTAAGTCTAACCTTAGTAGGAAGTAAGGTAGGCGTGTGAACTTCCGAACGGCATGTGATTGTGAAGGGCCGGATCTAATTTAGTACATGGGAAAAGTTACTTAGTACTTCGGGAAAAGTTCCTTAGTACCGTGGAAACATTTTTGATGGACCAGATCATGAACTGTCCAATTAAGATTCACAACAATCAATCAGTCTATTGTTTGATTGTTAGGTAAGGACCCAGGTAAGCTATTTATACTCTAGACATGTGAATATTCCCATGTCGCGGTTACTCGGAGCCACGTAACCAGAGTTTTCTATATCCATGTGATTCACATCACAGTCAATAACCCACGATGTCAAAGAACAAAAGTGTTGGATCCACTTTTGACAGGTTACCATATGCCACATTGACCCGTGACACTCTGTTCATCAGAGATCTGTCTAACTTGACAATAAACATTGACAGATTTGTGATAGTCGGTAAGATACATGACAGCTGCGCAGCATCACTTCACGCGCTGTCATCGGATGTTCCAGAACATTCCTTCTAAGAATAGCCACTGAAGAGTCTATAAAGACGAAAGGGCTGGCTGCTGATAACAATCAACAGCCCTCTGGCTACTTTCCATTTAACTCCCAGTTTAAACTAGTCGCTCGCACCTCGCTTCGCTCGGTGCTCGCTCCCCCCCTAAACCCTAAACCCTAAACCCTATCTCTTTACGAGATTAAGCCAATTGCGTATAAACTCCAAAAGACAATGGTATTTTGTCACTGGAGATGTAGTTGCTTTCTATCCCAATATCCCGTTGGACTTGTGCATCGAAATCGTTTATAGTATGTACGAGGAATGGTTACTCAACACTTCGGAAGAAAACACTGCATTAGCCCATATTAAACCAAATTCGTTAGAGAATAACTTGGTTAAATTAGGCATCTTTAAACGTGCTATCGAGATTGGCAATACGCAATTGATAACACAACATGGGTCTAGATATTTTAGACAAAAAAATGGCCTCGCAATGGGCGTCGCGGATTCTCCGGACCTTGCTAACCTCTTTGGAGCCCATTTTGAAATAAAGTCAAAAATCTTAGACCACCCAAACGTGGCCTTCTATGGAAGGTACATCGACGATTGTTTCGCAATTGTTTACGCCGAGTCCGAAGCACTTGCACTTAATCTTATTAAAGAAACAATAAAGTTCGATGGTTGTGTTATCGAATGGGCTGTTTCCTCGTCGGGATGTCAATTTCTCGATGCTTTCATATTCAAGGAGTCTGGAAAACTTCATTGGAAGCCATTTGTCAAGACAGGAAACAACCGAGAACGAGTTCCATAGGTATCACATCATCCTTTGGACGTCAAACGTGGCGTCTACATTGGAGAGTTATCCAGGTTAGCCGTGCTATGTAGTACCAAGGAAATCTACATCGGAGCAATTAGAGACCTTAACGCTCTCTATTTGATGCGCGGTTATCCCGAAAACCTAGTCATGTCTTGGTGTAAGAAGAATATACAAGAACGTTGGGAAAAGCGATTCGCTTTACGAATCGCAGAGCACGACGAATCCATTCTTGTACTTAAAACCAGGTTTGATCAGGTATGGAATTGGTTTTCAGCTGCTGAACTTGGAAAGACTGTTACCGAGTACTGGTCGGCATGGTATGAACATGCCGAGAAAGGTCTGTATAGTGCAGACTCGTCCAGACCCCTTATCAAACCAGATCCAAATTACGTTCACGACCTCGATGATGTTCGCCCGGAGCTGTTCACACAGATCCTCGTGGACGGAGAAACCGAGTTCGTACCGGATTTGAGGAAGATAGGACTACTCGGAAGTCGTTGGATAGTATCGCGAAAGCGCAATACTAATCTTTTCGACCTTGCAAATGTGTGGAAGAAAACAGTCTTTCGTAAACTGGATGAAGACATCGCTGAAAAAGGTGGTGTTGTTCCCGAAACTCAAAACGTTAATGAAACTTATCACTCTGCTTTAGTTGAAGCTGCTGAACAGATAAGTATCGAAAGCGATAACGAGATAATACTTCATAGACGTTCAATCTCACAAGAGAGGGAACATCCAGAATTCGGCAGAATATCCAAATCTTACAACCGATGAAAAGAATACTAGCGCGTAAGGCGTAAAGCATTAGAAAAAAACCCTAACCGTAAGTATTCCTTGCTATAAAGTAACAAACATCTACTTACAAGCAACACATTGGATTGAATAGCTAAACCTAAACCTAAACCCTAAACCCTAAACCCTAAGCCCTAACCTAACCCCAACCCTAAGCTAACTAAGTCTAACCTTAGTAGGAAGTAAGGTAGGCGTGTGAACTTCCGAAAGGCATGTGATTGTGAAGGGCCGGATCTAATTTAGTACATGGGAAAAGTTACTTAGTACCTCGGGAAAAGTTCCTTAGTACCGTGGAAACATTTTTGATGGACCGGATCATGAACTGTCCAATTAAGATTCACAACAATCAATCAATTGATTGTTAGGTAAGGACCCAGGTAAGCTATTTATACTCTTGACATGAGAATATTCCCATGTCACGGTTACTCGGAGCCACGTAACCAGAGTATTTTATATCCATGTGATTCACATCACAGTCAATAACCCACGATGTCAAAGAACAAAAGTGTTGGATCCACTTTTGACAGGTTACCATGTGCCACGTCGACCCGTGACACTCTGTTCATCAGAGATCTGTCTAACTTGACAATAAACATTGACAGATTTGTGATAGTCGGTAAGATACATGACAGCTGCGCAGCATCACTTCACGCGCTGTCATCGGATGTTCCAGAACATTCCTTCTAAGAATAGCCACTGAAGAGTTTATAAAGACGAAAGGGCTGGTTGTGGACAACAGTCCACAGCCCTCTGGCCTTCTTTCTATTTCAAACTCACAGTTTAAACTAGTTGCTCGCACCTCGCTTCGCTCGGTGCTCGCTCCCACCCTAAACCCTAAACCCTAAACCCTAACCCGAATCCATTCGCGTCATTGTTGCCCTTGCAGCTAAATACAACCTGGAGTTGGATCAGATGGACGTGTCCACCGCTTACCTCAACGGCGAGCTAATTGAGGAATTATACCTTACACCACCTGCTGAAGTCGAGGTACCATCGGGATACTGTTGGAAACTCAAACGGTCGCTTTACGGGCTCAAACAAGCTGGGAGGACGTGGAATCACACACTTGACAAGAAGTTAAAATCAATGAACTTTGTTCGGCTCAACGCAGAAACCTGTCTCTACGTCTATCGTGAACCTAATGGCGAGGTCTGTTTCCTGGTAGTCTATGTTGATGATTTTATTCTGGCAGCAACATCTCGACCGTTTATGAATAAGGTCAAGTCCATGCTTTCCGGCGCTTTCAAAATGAAGGATCTGGGTCCCGCATCGTACATACTTGGCATACAGTTAATACGCGATCGAAAGAATCGAACCATCTCGCTCTCACAGTCTCAATACTGCAAGACCATTGTTGACCGATGTGGAATGAAAGACTCAAAACCAATGTGGACCCCAATGGCTCCCGGCATGCATCTTACAGCTGAAGACCAAACTCCAGATGCTGACAACTCGATCAAGTTTGAAATGGAGATAAACGGAAAAACAGTCTCTTACGCCAGCGTCGTAGGCTCTCTTGGATACGCAGTCGCAGGCACACGTCCAGACTTAGCGTACACCGTGGGTGTACTGGGCCGATTTAGCTCATGCCCCAAACTCCATCACTGGAAGGCCGTTAAGCGAGCCCTTCGATACTTAAACACCACATCAGATATGGTACTACGATATGATGGTCGTGACATTGGTTTGGACATGGATTTTAAACTCCACAACGACTTCACGTTTGAAGGATTCAGTGATGCAGACTGGTCTGGTGACTCGGATACGTCAAAATCCACATCAGGTTTCTGTTTCATCACTGCACAAGGCGCAATCGGATGGGCAAGCAAGCTCCAGTCGATGGTGGCTCTTTCCTCTACGGAATCTGAGTATATAGGTTTGTGCAATGCTGCACAACATTTAGTTTGGCTACGAACATTCTTTGAAGATATTGACAAGAAGCAAAAGGACCCAACAAAACTTCATTGCGACAATCAAGCGGCAATTATCTTGTCCAAAGATGCACAATTTCGAGCTCGGACAAAACACATTCAGCGTAAATATCACTTCATACGTGACGATGTCGTTGCCAGAGGGCAGGCCTCCGTCATATACATTCCCACTGAAGACATGGTCGCTGATATCCTAACGAAATCCCTGTCACGCGAAAAACACTGGAAGTTTACCAAAGCCCTAGGTCTCCGCCTGAACACGAGTGGGAGTGTTAAATATGCTCGTTAGCGTACAATCCTCATTCCCCCATTTCACTTTCTGAGGAATGAGGTATCAATTGTAATCACGTGTTATCATTCTGCGACCTCATCACCGTAACCTTTTTCTCTTCACACCTCAGTCCGTTACGCACACGCAGACAGCTGAGGTACGTTCAATTACTTTACTTATTATTCTTTACTTGACTCTGATACCTATGTAGACGCATACCTGCGTGGTTTATAGGTACACTTTAATTGATTAGTCCGTTACGCACACGCAGACGGCTGAGACGCATACCTGCGTGGTTTATAGATTTATCAGGCCATGGACTGGTGGTTGAAACCCTCCTGCAGCATGGTGCAGATGTCAATATTGTGGGTGGTGAGTATGGCACTGCACTCCAGGCGGCATCTTATGAGGGCCAATATAGTATCGTGGACTTCCTTTTGAAAAATTGGGCAGATGTGAACACTTCCGCCAATCGGTTTGACAATGCTTTGCAGGCAGCATGTTCCAAAAACCACCAAAAAGTCATTCAATTGCTCTTGAGCCACGGTGCTAAAGTGACCTCATTGGATTATCTGGATTGTATTAGAAATCCCACCCTTCAGGTAGAACTTCGTATTGCTTACTCCGCACATCAAGCAAGTGTAAGTCTGTATTTTGCATAAAGTTGTCTTCTACCATTGTGACTATTATTTATAGATATCAAAAAACTATCCCTGCTAACTGAGCAATGAGGTGTCAGCTTCGGCCATAGTTAACATTTCACCAATTTTCTGTATATCTAAATAAATACTATACAAACTCTCTATTTCTCCTGTCAGAAATTGACAGCTGGCAGATGAAGTGTTTACCTTATACAGTGAGGAAATCATACACAAATTACAGACAATAGTAAGTAAAAAACTTTGACATTAAAGATATCGATGTAATGTTCAGTGCACAAGAAAAGCTGCGTAACAGCTGAGTCTCTTACATTCAGAAAACAATCATTGACAATAAAGTTTATAGAGGGAGAAGTGGATATTATCAAGAGCCTGCAATATTTGATTAGACGCCCAAAGGCTCTTACAAAGATCCTACACGGATTAGCACCATGGATGAGTTAAACAGAGGGATAAAGGATATCCCGAACACACGACGCAACCCTCCCCCATGCGCTCCAAGGACGCTGATGCAAAACCTTACTGAAACTCTGCACCTGATTCAACAACACCTCACCCTTTTTTAACCACAATCTCATACTGCGCATTGTGAAGGCTGGAGTGCGTGGTGCCGATGATACAGTGAACCTTGTAAATTTTGGCGGAGAGACGCAAGAATGCGATTATATGTGATAATTTGCTTGATTATTGGACGGGGAGGGCTGTGGGTATGAAAGTAAGGGTGCGGGTGCGGGTGTCTCAGAAAATTGAAGCAGATATAGGTATGTTCGGTAAAACCTTCACAACGCCCAGGGCCATCATCACCATCTTTTGCAAATCCACTCTGCCAAAAGTTCATCTAGATGAAGCAGGTGTAGGAGAGGAGCTGGGATGTGGTAAAGGTGCTAAGCGCGTTGAGGAGGAGGTTGACTGCGCATTTGAATTGGCCGGTGGATAGGACACGCTTCCCGCATTGAACATTGAGGCGGTTGCGACAGTCCCAATTGCCTTTTAAGTCGATGAGGCTGTGGAGGCTGCTTGCATGTCAGATGTGTGTGTTTGAGTGCGATTAGCCTACTGTAATATCACTCCCGTCGCCGTTCGGCGACACCAAATACATGTACAAGGGACAAAAAAAAAAATTCTTCAAGTTCGCGGGCCTGGTCATGTGTGTCGCACATCACTAAATATAAGGCGTTGTCAGTTATTACAATGCCTGCATTGTGTCACAGTCTGCCAGAGATTGTGCCGACGATAGATACAAGTATTGCGCAAAAATGCATGTTACACAGGCACATGCATGAACGCACGCATGGGAGAAGCCACATTGATTTATGTATGCCCTAGTATTCATATTTTATGCACTGGACACCCCTTTAGTCCGTCCTGTATAAAGTGTGTGCAGTGCGCCAACTACAAAGGCACCACTGCACCAGAAGGCAACACGATTTTGAGCGCGAGCGTGCGAACATTACCGGCTGACTAATCGGCAAAACACGTCGTCTCGTTCATCTCGTCTTGCTTCCGACAGCTTCATCTCCATGAACAATCCTTCGTTTTTAGTGCGTCCCTTCTTGGTTCTTGTCTTATTGTAACTTATATGTCTGGTTTGAACTCCTTTGTCTAGGCTCTTTCTTCGCTGTAAAAAGCACCAGCACCACGGTCTCTTCAAATTTGCCGGGGATAACTGGTGTGTACACAAAATAGTACCTGCGGCAACGCATAATGTGGACGGTACCCAACACGAATCCCATTCTGTGCGTGTTTCTTCTCTTTCGAACTATCTATTGATTGACTTGACCATGGAAACAACCTGCACAGACCGACGAACATTGCTAAACATGTTCTGCGCAACATCGACGTGACGACACTCATCGTGAAGGACATGTTTTGGTTGGAAAGGATGCCAGATGAGGTGTGCGGTGAGTTCTTTTTCTTTCTCAATGAAAAAATCCCATTGAAGGACGCTCACAAGACCCACACTCGCCTCGAAATCCGCGCTTCGACTTAGTTCTCAACATCTGTGTACCACAATCCTGTCTCAATTCAATCCCCATCCCGACCTATTATCCTGCAGAAGTGGTGACAAGCCTCCCCATTGTCCCTGGACCCTTTGTCATATGCCGGCGTAAATTCAAAAACACTCACCAAATACACAATCGTCATGCGCACACAATTGACCTTACAGAGCCAGTGCATGCGGGAATTTCACCATCTTTATGTTCCACGCTAAGAAGAGCGTCTCCTTCCCAGAACAGGGTGACGTGAAAAAATCAAACCCAAGTCCATAAGTCCATATATGCTCATACATGTCCGCTTTGACGAGATAGAGCCAAGCACCTAACAGACCATGTGGGGGATGACTTTCAAGAGAAGCGAAAGGTAGCCAAACATGCACTTAATTCTGAAGGAATCAGATTGAACGGCTATCGATTCGGCATGCACAGTCCTCGGGTAATTTAACCAAGCTCAGAGTGAGTTTACACACCGCGAGCACAGTTCTCGAATACAAAATCACTGAATAGGAGATGCGACCAGGTGATAAAAATCCTAGCACGAGGACGCGAGCGTAGATGAGAAGAAGCGGTGATACGAGAGTTCCATGCGGTGGTGGAGTGATAATAGTAGAGTCTGGAGTGTTTCACTACGCAGAACAGCCAACGTTGAAACGGGACTCGGAGGTGGGGGAGAATTTGAATCGGAAGAAAGAGACAACCAAGAACTCACCATACATAAACCCCTACACCCTTCACTCAACATAGTAAGGAAACTCCTTCGCCACGTTATTCCAGTCATAGTAGATGCACGATCGGAGGATTTTGCGCAGGCCTCACGATGGTCAGTCTGCTCCAGTGCGATTATTCGACAAAGCTGCGTCCAAACGCACTGCATTCGAACCACCCTATGTCCTTATCTTTCCGTATAAGAAGCAAGAAGAAAGGAAGTCCCCATCAGAGGTACAGATCATAAGTCTAATAACAGAGGTCATCTTCTCTGTAGTGGATGGAACAACCGTGAATGTGGAGGATGCGGAAAAAGACGGGTGATGGTGAAATTCGGCAGGCAGCCTCGGAAGTGTACTTAGTCAGCCATCAATCAGTACATTTCAAACTCAGATACCTCGAAACCGTCGGCTTGGCCTCACGCCGATACTCCAAATTCCCATGTGGCTCAACTGGCGCAGCAAAACCAAAGGCTTTGAATGTATGGTACCGTTCTATATATACAGCTTCAAAGAACCTATAATGTATATTTATATAGTAATAACACATTTCTCCACCACAACGCAGCGGTTAGCATCACCAGAATCTGACTATTTGGACAAGGAGAAAAAAATCACCGGCTCCACCATTTCACATATCAAGTCCCCATATGTTGCCTTCCCTTCTTTTCATCCGTCTTCCCTCATAATCGCCGTGAATAATCAAATTACAACCCGCGCCAAGCATTGTATTCACTTCACATTCCTCCTCCGCACCGATGCGTGGGAGATGATTAACACTTGTCACTATAAAATAAAAATAGACTATTTGTCTCCGGAGTTTTCAAGTTGCGGTGATGGGGATGTTCTGCAGCATTGCCATATCGGTGTATCGCTTTGATAACTGCATGATTAGGTTGGAGATGAGTTACGCTATACCACCACACCTCTACACCAGAAATCTTTATACTACGGATACTCTACCGTGATAGTCGACGGTGTTGGCAATTTTGGAGCTATTTCCTTATTCACTCACTAACGGTCTAACGAGATACTCTCCTCAAATCACCCTTTGCGCGCATATATCCAAGAAAACTTCAAAGAAACAAGCAACAGATAAAGCTGGCGGTGTGACGCCGGAACAGCAACAACTTAATTATCTGCAACTTGCCGATTCCACACTCCCCTAAACATACTCCACATCCTCTCCAATTATAGGTATAACACGCTCTTCTCGAGGGTCAGATTCTAAAAGTAACCTCCGCAGCTCATAAAACGCCGTGTACAAACAACGCGGATGTCCGAATACACTGATGGCCACAATGTCGAGGTCTCAATGTCTTGGAAAGACAAAGTCTATAACATCCGTGCGTGAGCAAAAAAACATACACAGCTTGCGTTATCACAATGAATTCTGATTGACGCATTTACGAAATGCATTTTAGATAACGACTCCCATACCATAACAAACCGACAACATTAAGGTAGCAAAAGTATATAAAGGCTTCCAAAGCGCACCGAGACATTCATCAACCCAACCAGCCAACCGACGCACATCGCTCAATCGCACAACTAATACCTACCTCACTTCATTCACAATGTCCGCACCCGCCAGCCTCGTCCCCGGAAACTACGTCATCTTCGCAGAGAATCCGTCTGGCACCGTCACAACAGGCACACTCGTCAATGGGAGATCCAACTTCGCTATGACATGCCCCCTATCTAGCGGTGGAAACTGCAGCATCACTACACTCTCCAGCGCATCCAGCGCCTCCCCCACCCAGATCGTACGTCTGACTCAAAGCCGATTTTTTAATGAAAACTAAACCCTCATTCACCTCACCTCATTTCACACGTTCCATTTCCACTCCCTTTATCGCAGTGGCTCATCACGGGAGACGGGATGATCCTCTCCAAATCCTCGTCCAACGGCCAACTCGCGCAAAGCCCTACATTCTACGCGAGCTTCAGCAACAACTCTCCCAACATCGTCACCACAAGCGCACCAGTCACACCAGCGCCCACCACTAAATTCGTGTTCCAAGTCTCGCAGTACGTATTTCGTGTGGTTCTTTTGCCTCGCTTTGCTTTTCGCTTATACTTGTATACAAGGCAAGCGGCGACTGATCACAGCGACCCCGTCTCCTACCTCGCAACCGTCATGACAACCGACCTCACAGACCAATACTGGACCGTTGATGACTTGGTAAATATCCTTTCTCTACCATAACATACAAAAAAAATTTGAACTCACACTACACCACATGAACCATAGCAAAACAACGACAATGTGCGTCACACCTTTAAACATATAATTATTAGCGTATCAAGCTGACATACGGCATCTACTTTGCAGGTCAAAGCCAACACAAAGCGAAGCGCCAAGAATTGGGTCCTCGTACCCGTCTAAAGACACACAAAGTCCGTATTCGACTCAGTGCATACATTGAGACTGGCTATGAGGATAAGGATACAAATAAAGCATTCATCTACGTCTCTATTAAATCAATGAAAAAATACATCACGTACCGTTCTGCAATATATTTCCTCTCCGCGAGCGCTAGTACTATATTGAACTCCTTTTACCGTCTGCATAATCACTGTGAGGTTAGCTTACATTTACAAGCAAGGAATCCCATCAAATCATGGAATCTAGGAACAACAAAAGAAGCTGAGATGAATAAATGTATCACTCCAGTTGTACAGGAACAGGGGTTATGGCTCACTTGATAAATTTTTCCTGCTTGTTCACTCAGGAAAAGACACTTCAACCGACGCGACAATATACCTGCGATGCAGACGGCAAGTAACAGTTCGCAGGAGGTTCTGCAGACTGTGGAGTCAGGTATGAGCAAGTTTCGCGAGTACAGATAAAGGTGGAGGGAGAATCTAACAAGAAAGATGACGGGGGACAAGAAGGGAGACAAATGGAGGAAAGATAGGGAGGAGCAAAGGCACAGTCTGATAAGGGCAAGCACACACACATAATCGCACACCCTCGCACGCACCCATTGAAATGACCTCCATCAAACCCACCATCCAGCCCTCCCGCCCCCACTTTGCTTTTGACGTGATAAACTGTCGAATCCCGCTGTTGAGAAACCCCGAGGGGGAAAGGCGTGGAGGTCTGGCTCACAGATCGAAGGAAGGTGAGAAAATGCGAGTATGCTAGAGGTTGAGGGTGGTGTAGAGACATCGGATGCGGGGAGGTATATGATTTGAGTGTCTACCGTTCATGATTTGGTGCAAGGACGGAATCGATTCGGTGAGAATGAATGCAGCGCGGGGAGGAGACAGGATAACGCTCCACATTCAATATAAGCTCTGAAGTGAACCATGAGTGTTTGAAAGACATCAGAAACCCGTCCAGCGGCCCAAATGCATACGTGCCTTAGAGCGATGAGGTGAGCGGATGGGCAGTGACAGGTCCCGGCGCCACGTTTGCATGCTGCATGGAGGTGGAGTAGGATGTGAAGGGGTCTGTGAGCTACACAGTGAGGTAAAACCCGGTGCATCTGCGTTCAATACAAGCTTATAGCTGGTGAAGGGTTTTCGAGTTGCGGTACACAAGGATGACGGGGTAGCAAAGTCCATGTGAGCCAAAGACGTTCATGATCAGTCGCCGCTCGAAAACTGATCGCTACCAAACATGTCTAAACCTTTAGCCCTGGCAAGCTCGAGATAAATACAAGGGAAAGCGAAGCAATAAATCCAAATACAACACATAAATCAGCCCATTTCATTATCCAAAAATATGAATTAAACAATCATGAAAACTCCTGTAGGTGGGTAACTGTTGCTCTGGGAGCCAGAATTTTCATCAACTTTTCATCGCAATTGACAAGGGCCTCCATCTCCTGGCGCCGTTTTTTTTCCTGGGCATCACATACAGCCAGTTCAAGCTCTGATGGTGGAGGATGAGTGTTAGCAAGGTTCCCTTGATACTGAACTCTATGGACGCAAGGAAGAAAAAAAAGGTCAGGAATGAACAACAACAAATGAGGATATCCGAGTCAAATGGCTGAATTTACTAACCACTGAGTCCGAGTCATCCGAAATACCCCTGTTCAAAGCATTTGGCACTCGTCACGTACCCCTAGTAGGCAATTACCGCCATCCTCACACTCTGACGAGGGGTCTGCAGAGCAGTATCCGACATTTGACCCGTCTCACGAGACCAATTAATGCTCTCTAGACAGCTATTTCAGATCCGAGTCTGTGTTTCAGACACTCAATCGTGGTTCTCCTGGAATTGCACCAGTTATTTATCAAGCTTAATGGTAATCTTTCGGGAAGAAGACTCTCTAGATCGACCATGCAAGCCATCTTATCACAATGTGAAAAGAAAAGAAATCAGAAAATGAAGTGAAATGAAGATGAAAGAAAGAAGACGTACCACATCACACGACCACAATATCTTCAACAGCATTTTTGAAGGGCCTGCAGAAGGTAGTGTGACACACATACCCAACAACACGCCTGGAATATGTAGTAAAACGACCCAATTAATCAAACAGGTTTGAACGATGGAATGGCACTTAATCACCTCGTTTCCTGACCATAAGTTTCAACCTGCAGATGGATGACTTCTGCGATCCGTAGTTGAAGATATTCGTGAGGTACTGCAGTGTAGCGATAGACAGATATTAAAGCGCGATGGAGAGGCTTGTAAGGATTTGTCCTAGGATAGAGCATTGTGCGTGTGGCATTAAACATGAGGAATGATACACGCATTGGCGTATTTATATAATGTTCTTATCAGCATCTTTTGGCATCTTCATCTGCTTAGTGATCCACAGATTATCCCTTCAAAAAGCTCCCCATTGTGCGGTTAACATACGAGTACAAGACAAAGCCACTATAACTCCCATAAGGTTTCCTTAATGAATAACAAGCCAACCGTTTGTTTGTCTTACTCTGCTGACACTTTAGTTCGACAATACGAAATAATGACAAAGAGACGCTTCTTTCATCTTAGACTCCTCACCTCAGCTGACGCATTATACACCCACAAGACGACAAAAAGTACAATAATAACGTTGATATACGCTAATCTACCTTCACAGATACTCGCACGACGCAAAGTACCATACAGCGTCATTTGTTAAATTAGGTAAATTAAAGATGTGTGAAAACATCATCCTCGAGGGTGAACACGTAATTACAATCTGTGTCGCACAGGCGCCACTTTACAACAAACAGGGGATACCGGAAACATCCTCAAAACACGTCAGAAATTGCACCTGCGCATGAGTGGGTAACGACGAGAAACGGAGCGGTTCTAGAGGCACAAAATTCATCGCACTGGACGCATCGTACATTCCAAGCATGCGCCGGCGTATTCGGAAGGCAGTGGCAGTGGTATAGAGAGGAAGCCAAGACCAGCCACTTTAGAGATCCGAGTATATGTTGAAAAACTATGTCAGGATACAAAAGTCATAAACGAAACACTTATCAACAGCGTGTTCTTCCCGTCGGCTTTGCGATTCCACTCCTCACATAGATCCTCCTGCTAAGGGTCAGATAGATGAAGGTTAATGGTCTGTTTCTAGACGCTATGTCGAGCAGCTCGAGAAGGCATGGGTAGAGGATGAGCGCCAAGCAGCAAATCGGTTTCATCAAACGAGTCAGAGGTCCAGATTTAGATCGTTACACAGACTATAACCATGGATTGGTACGTCACCTGAGTATTGGGCTGAAATGTACATGGAGGAAGGTTTTACGAGAGACCGAGTGAGGATTCCGTTTTAGGTATAAATATGAGCCTCTAGAGAATGTGCCCGTCTGTGACCTGTTGGTCATCAGACCGCCTCTGAGAAGCTGATATTTCGGAAATCGAGGACAACCGTGTACGGTGACTTCGAGCTTTGCTCAAAACCGGGACTCCTCCAAAGCCATCTATCACCCAGGCAAAAATGCAGAGAGAAGGAAGCAGGCAGTTGCATGTTTATAATTCGTGCGACAACTGGATTCCGAAACACATTTTTACGACTTTTAAAATGCATCAGACGCATGGTGCATACAGACCGCACGCCAGCATGATGGGGAGTCAGCGGTAGGATCGAGGGAGAAAACGGAATGGAGTATTCTAACATTCGAAATCCCTGTAGGGAGACGATGTCAGTAAAAATAAATTGAAAACGAAACACATACCGAGACCGTGTTCTCCGCATCTATTTCGCAATCAAACACATCAGACATGGTCTAACATCACGGAACTGTTTTTATGCGCATTTCTCCTCAAAATTCGTCTTTCGAGCAGATGGATGAAGGATTGGAATTGGAGATAACGATTTCGCATTTATGAACAGTGACAAGAAGACGGCGTACATGGAGTTTGATGATTGAGGAGGGGTCAAGAGGGCGAGGAACATTCGTGCCGTGTTCAGCCGGTTCCCCAAGTTTGTTTTTTGGGCGGAGATTGAAATCACGCTTCCATCTCCGAATCGCGGTCAGGGCGGAGTTTAAAATGAACTTGGCAACTGAAACAAACAATGAGCGACTTCCCACTTCCCTTCCACACCGGTCCACCATGTCTTCTCCCCGACAACCCAAAGAAAGCAGGATCAAAGGAAAGAGGTAAACTCGAGATTGACTCGGACTCGAAGGATTCTTGTACTTTGTAGGTCACTAACAGTGATTATGCACGACATTCGGAATGGATCGGGTTGTCCGGAATTGCTTGAAAACCAGAGCGCAGGTGGATGGCGAGGGATTCGACGTCTGTTCAAACTGGCAAGAAATTAGGGCAACAAGAGTCTCAGCGTAGCGGAAGTGGTTGAGGGTTTCCGGAGGAGGACGATCTACGACCGCCTGCGCATGACAGTGAGTGCTTCGCTTTTGATTATATATGCGTCACGGAAGCATCTGTTTGCATAAGATAGCAGATAGTACACTCCAATCCAACCCCTGATCTCACCTTCTATCGCCATCGCTATCACCGTGATTTTCCCATTGCTCTGGTGCATGCTTCACATCGACGCTGCAGCATTGTATACTTTATGAATAACGTGTAATTCGTATGGTGTCTGCGTCGCTGATGAAATCAGATCGATGATGCCCCCAGTGCAGTGGAAAGTGCGGTATATGCTACTCATGCTCTTCACCCCATTCTCCCGTGCACCTGTGCCCATTTCTGTGCATTTCCGTCGGACTGTACGCGTCGTCTGTGTACTTTTATGGCGCATATACGAGGTGCCTTCATCTCGTTGAACTCGTTGCTATTGAATTTGGCATACCCTGCTTGATCCTCTCTTCCTTCCTAACACCATAATTCCCCTCTTCTCACCGTAGACCCACCAAACAAATTCGAGCACATTTGTGTTCTCGATGAAGGTAGACTAATGGGGCCGAAGGGAAGGCATGCTTTCAGGCAACTCCAAAACATTCCGATATCCCTTGCGCAACTACCCCATCACTCAATTTCTCACTCGCATGATCGTTCCCGGTTGAAGGTAGATTGGGAAATGGATGGTTCAGGCAAACACGTGGCGAAGGGGAATATTGGAAAAGTGAGAAGGGTACATATTTTGAAATTTCGGGGCAGCGTTAGTGTTGCTAATCGTTGTTGACGAGGTAAATCTGACGGAACCAGCGTACACAGCGCCGTCCCAAATGCCTGAAACTCCTCCTGCAATACTAGTTTACACGTCATTCATCCATACGGAGGCGGACACGCGCGTCCAATTCGTAGTCGGTGAGCGTAGCTCATATCCGCCTCAGATGAGGGTGGAAGCGCCCTACGTTAGATGACGATGGTCCTGGGTATGTAGTTACGAGATGGTGGGAATCATAGGATAAGTGAAGATAGTTTCCGAAGACGCTGGTCGGGCGGAAGGATACGTGGAAATGGGTGGAAGAAATGGTTGGGATTGATGATTAGGTTTGAAATTGAATTTTGAGCTTTAGGAAGGTAATTTTGTTTTCCTTTTCCCATCGCAATTAGGAACCTTTCAACTACTGCTATGCTAACCCAACCGGTACTGTTTTATAACAACTTCAAAGGTATTTTGTGAAGGTAGTCACGATGGACTCGCTACCTTTCTGACGCAGAATTTAGGCAAGGCATTTGAGTCTCAAGACGTGCATCACCCTTTCAGAGTGGATCTCATTCTACAGCTTGTATTCTACATAATTCTGTTACCTCGTGGGTGTCAGCAGGTTGTTCTACAGCTTCGCCGTCCACATAGGCAGAGGATTCACGCTCTTGGAAGGTTCGATCTTCTCTTTCGCCGAAGGTGGTCCCCGCATGGTTGTTGTCAAAGTTGAGGTCGGTAATGTGAGCGCCAGTGCCAACTGAGACAGGACTGTTCGTGTTGTTGAGTGCAAGGCGTAGAACCATGATCGTTGGCGCTAGTCCCTGCGTGAATTTACGTTAATAACATGACATAGTGAAGACCACCGAAACAAAACACACCGATATGACATATAACAGTGTCGAAATATAGTATCCCGATCCGACGGCGGGAGATGCTAGTACACGAAGAGGGGTGACCACTATGGTTAAGGCGTATAGTAGAAGGAATACTGAGTATAGTGCTGCCGATTCCACAATGGTGGTGAAGATTCGGGTATAATTCATCTTCCAACGACTATCGCTGATTCCAGAAGTGGTGTATATTCTGTATCCTATGAAGAACGTCGCATAGGATGTAGTGGCTAGACAGATCAATGGGAAAGCCGTTAAAAGCCTATCCGATAAAGCTTCCAAGGCTGGGCTTTGGAAGGCGGGTGTGATCGAGCTAAAAATTGCAGAAGTGATCGCTAGACCTATATCACAAAGTCAAATTTGCTTGTATATGTCTAACATAGGTTACGCGTACCAAACTCTGCCACCAGTAACAATAATGGAAATGCGATAACTTTAAAGGATCCCCCCCATGCATTATAACACCTCCAAATCTGTTGTACGTGTCAGAGATATTCAAATCCACGAGAAAAGTACAAACCAGAAGGCCGTCAGAGATCACCAATGTGATGTTTTGAATTATGCCGGACATTGTATAGTCCGGGCACCAGGAAATCAGCGTGGTTAGCCCGCGTGCGACCTATTTTTGCGTGCCACGCATAAATGCGAATCGGTAAATTTGCGTGTCTTTCACATAACCTTGCGTGCAAAATGCTATATGTTGCGTGTGTATGACATTTAAACGCGTGCAGCGTTGTTGAGGTAGCGTGCTATTTGCGTGCAACATTCTGTATAAAATTCACATAAAGAGCAGTGAAGCTATTTTTTGCAAGCAATGTAGTATGCTACGCATTCAGTTGTATTAAATAATTAACTGACACCCCACTGCCTTTTCTTTGGAATAAGTCCAGGTTTAGAACGAGGGCTTTTGGGTTGAGCTTCTACCGTCTTTTTGGGTTGATCGATGTACTTTGGACCCGGCCTCATACAACAATACTAAAATATAACTATACTATTAAAAATTGTAACACATACCAGCATCTTCTCTGCCAGGATCTGAACCATTGGATGGGGCCTGCTCTTCCACTTGTTCACCATCCAGCAAACTCGGTGGACACAACAATACTAAAATATAACTATACTATTAAAAATTGTAACACATACCAGCATCTTCTCTGCAAGGATCTGAACCATTGGATGGCCTGCTCTTCCACTTGTTCACCATCCAGCAAACTCGGTGTATATTCCCCTCTAGTAAGATGGTCATCTACTATAGGCGTGTCCGGTCGCTCCAGCTCTCCAGTGTTGGAGTTGGAGTCATCGATCTTCATGTAATCTTCATCGGATATACCGGCTTCCATGGTGATGTACTCGATGGCATTGTCAGGTCTTTGTGTCTGAGTTTGTGGTGGTGTCAACTACCAAACCAAATCGTTGTGAAAAGGTATAACACGAATGATATGGAACCTCCTGTAGTAGTTTTGGTTTTTTGCCAGCAATGCAACACACAAATTTAGCCTTTGGTTCGCTAATGGACCGTCCCCCATGTGCCATGCCGTCATATGTGTATATTTCTTTGCAATTGGGTGAATAGTAGCGCGATATCAAATGTTGGATTGAATGAATGAAAAGGACGAGGCAAAGTAAATCATACACAACTCCATCGCTCTTTCCAAGGACTTGCGTATCCGGATATAATGTAGCTGGGAAGTTCCACGATTGAAGTCCCAAACCTTGGGAATTAGAGTCATCATCAGTTTCTATTGTATATTGACCTCGCAAAATTAATACCCTTTATATAGGTTGAATGTCTGCAACACTATGTCATTTTATGCCCGCTTGTGGAGCCTAGAGGTAGTGAAAATTGAGGAACAATGCACATAGATACCAAGTGGGAACACAACTGCATACCACAATATACTCATTTAATGCATTTAATGAGTTCATTTCCGTTGAGTTTTACTTTTTAATTTATTTGAGATCTTTGAAACAGTCAACATCAGTGCCTAGGTAAAAGTTCAATATATCTAATGGTACATCCAGACATATTTTGCAGTGGAATAACCCAAGACGCATTATTTCGTACTAGCGTGCAAACTTAGACTGCTTGCGGGGCCATCGCGTGCAGATCACAACTGTTTGCGTGTCGATTGCCCGCACTTAATTGGGTCGCGTGCTATCGCGTGCCGTCGCGTGCCATCGCGTTAACGTGGGAAAGTGGGTCGCGTGCTGCTTGCGTGGCAAATGCGTGCGATTGAGTGCACCTAGCGTGTTGTGGTGTCACGCTGGTGGTCATTCAACAACATCAATTGCATGTCGAAATGACAAACTTGTCATTTTTCTTAAAGTTCACCATTTGATCGGATATTACCGATCATAAACCGTTGCCGATTTTATTGCCGACTCTTGGTTGCGGAGTCGGAGATTGTGGCGAGGCACATGCCGAAGGACTCGGCATACCAAACCATCCCTCGAGTTCATTGTTTGTATCGCCCCTCTAACAACAAATTATTTCATTGAAGTTCTACAGGTTCCGAGCCTCAAACACCTACACTTACCATGTATTGTAGACTTTTAAAGGTATATATCTTGATTAATCCAAGTACATTATAAACCGTGTAATAATCTACATCCTAACTGCTTGATACCCGTGGTGTTGGCCGCACATGGAATTGGAGTACAAGGACATACTAACAATACATTATTACACACCAAATAATGATAAATGAACGCTAATGACCACTGTTACATTACAATCCTACGTGTGACACAGCTGTGACATTGCGTGCAGAACACATCAATATGCGTGCAGAACACAGTTGTTGCGCAAAAATGCGCGTCACGCAGGCACACGCAAAAACGCACGCACGCGAGCAGCCACGCTGATTTCTGTATGCCCGTATAGTCCCAGAATGGGTAGCTAAAAGTTGTCCAGAACATTGAATCCACGCTGTCTCCATTGGTAACCAGAACAGACCCGAGAAAAAACCATTGTGTGATAAAGAGGAAAAGGTTTAACGAATAGAGTGTGGATATTGTGGCCAAAACAATCCGCTTGCTATTACCCATGCCCGACGGTTTGCTTGTGACTACTAAGATGCATAAACACTGGCACAGTTCCGGTACTGACGAAATTTAAATACATACAGTACACGTAAACTGTGGCACCATACACCATCGTATACAATCCTACAAATTTACTGAGCAAATATCCCCCTTTCTTACTACAAATTCCCCGAGACCTACCCATCACGTAGTTTATAAGCATGAATGAATTTAAGGTTGCACTGACTACACGGCGTTCAATTACGGCAGGAATAATTATGTCGTCGGACATGATCAAGAAGAAAGGATTGAATTGTACTCAAGTGTTACTGGTCCTTGGACGATTTATCGCTACTTATACACTTCCATTATAATCGTGTCAGCAGTAACGTATTTCGACCGATATCCCATCATCACCCCGCCTGAGAATTTTTTACCTGAATCCCATTCTCCCTTTCACATGCTCCATCCCATCAGGTCAGATTGCTGTTTGATACATTTGTTTCAAGGATAGGTGGCACGCGAAGCCATAAAACCATGTGCCCAGTCCGCAACTCCACTCATGCTCCCTCACACGCTACGGGCTCAGTGACTTCAGTGTCCATGTTGACTCCGCAAGTTTGCACGCATCGCTATTTCTTATCAACCGTAAATTTCACACATTCCTCGAGGTGAATGGTTATGCTGCCGTATGGCAGGTTTTTCTATGGTATTCCTCGACATGTTATGCAGAACATTGGATGGTGTTACGATTGTGGATACGACAAGTAGTCACTGAACGTCACCTAAGACGACGGTGGATAGGCACTGAGAATGCCACGGACCATCCCTCAAACTGTTACCGAACGAACATCACGTTCGCATTCTGATATGATCCGGTCTCTCCATCTAAATTCTTGACATTTATTTCATCTTCACTTGATATCAAGGCAGGCGCATGGATTGCCCTTTGTAGATCATTTCACAAAACAACAATTCATAATTAGAATGAACGGATTAAATTATACTAAATCATACTATTCACGATACTGCGTAGCCATAAACAAAGTAACCGCATTATGTCAGTTTCCGGATCTCTATGGAATCAAATTCCAACCCATCGACTCATACAACATCGTATCTAACTCTCACTCCCGGACCATCAACATTGAGGCGCGGATGGCGAATACCTAGCACAAGGACATACGATCTTGACTTCGCTTCCTTGAGAGCACCAAGAAGGTACAAGTTCGACAAATCGATGGTCCTAAAGTCCCAAAAATAGCGTTCGGTCAAGGTCTCGTCGGTGTAGAAAGGTGTCTGCAAGTTTCAATGGAACGAGTGCTTTATTAGTGTATATTCATATGTAGTAAATCAAAGTACAAACATTTTCATATTGCACGAGGCTGGGAAGCAATCCTTCCTCCTGTGCCTTCTTGATGGAATCGATGTAGGCTATGACCGAATGACAGATGTCGGCTAGTACAGCTCGGGGTGGAATGGGATTTTTCGTGGCTTTATCACATGTATCCACACAAAACGCTGGCATGTCAAGGCCAGGAAGCTAAATCAACAGAGTTAAGTGTCCATTACCATTTCACCAGAGATTAAAAACTTACATTTAAACGAAAACAAAGCGAGCGCATCCCATAAAAGAGATCGCTTGCATTATACACATTTAAAATCCCCACGTTGGAAATGCTCGTGTCGTACCCATCCAAGACCTTCACTCCAAGAGTGGAACCATTGGAATTTGAATTGTTGGATTTGATAAACGCGAATGGGGAGTCTGTATTGCTGAGCTTGGGAGTACCCACAGCAACAGGCGCACAGGCGAAAGTTTCATTCAGCTGCGTCTTGTTGACATTCATAAGGGCAGCAATTTGAGAAACATCTGGCGCTTGATACTCGCGGAAATCTAGGATAACCTCAGATTTGAGCTTAGAGGCGCTCGCGAAATGCTTTTTGGGAGTTTGCCGAGCCGCCATTGTTGGATCGTCGATTTCAGTGATTGAGGGATGGATTCCTACTGTACTGAAGAGCATTAGAAACCGGCTTTTATAGAATTTAAGCTAACAATGCGCCTCTCGATAGTTTCATGCGCCACCCTGCATTGAAGCGCCCGAGGTTGGCCCGCGGGTCTTTGCAACTACGCCGTTGCCTCAAATGGCAGTAAAGCGCGCGTCTTTTCAAACGCCTTGACAATAATTTGCAATGTAAAACTGGTCAAAGCAAGTCGTATCCATGTAATGCCTCCACTCGAGGAGGGCCTGAGTGGCTGCGAGTCTTGCGACCGATACGCTTAGTAGTGGCGTACATATCCTCGTTTGGCGCTGTATACGTCTAATTCAAGATGCTAACTCTGACCGCCACTTCATTGTAACAAGTATACGTATATCCCACGTGGAGAGAGTAAATTTGGTTATGACTACACAACGACTGCCGTTATGGTAATTGTAAAGGTCGTTGGGTCTGGATACGGTAATTATCACTGGCTATAAAAAGTCGTGACTCATACTGAAGATTGTGAATTACACGGATCAGGAAAGGATCACTCAAGTTTACAGTCTCCAGGGTTTTTTGATACTCCTGGTCACTCGAAACATTTCTCGGATGGTGAGTAGCTGAGTTTGGTACGGGTGATACCTGCGAACTCA
Organism: Psilocybe cubensis; assembly: GCF_017499595.1. NCBI lineage: Eukaryota > Fungi > Basidiomycota > Agaricomycetes > Agaricales > Agrocybaceae > Psilocybe > Psilocybe cubensis. The sequence continues at coordinate 4,083,261 of NC_063002.1, read as the reverse complement.
ATAAAACAAGTATCGATTAGAATGAATTTGTTGCGACTCATGAAGAGTTGACATGTAATCAAAGATGAATATGATTAATTAAGGAATTAATTAAATATAACAACTTCTACTTGATATTACCTCCCCGCAGTGCATAGCCGTGCCTTCGTTTTCCTCGGCGCTCTAATCATTACAGAAGAGGATTGCTCTACGCTTGCTGTACTTTCAATGTTTTCAGAGGCACTACTCCCGGCGTGATTGTTGTCGAAATTGATCTCAGAGATGTGTGTAACACCACCTGTTGAGACTATATTGACTTCGGTGGCGAGTGCCAAACGCAGAACCATGACAGTCGGCGCGAGTCCCTGATAAAGAAAGGCATGAGCACACGAGGGTATGTATAACCTCAAATGCAAAAAATACCGAGACAATATATGCAGCCGCGCCCATGTAGGATTTCCCCTGTGACCAGGGAGACTGTATCTCATTGATCACTGGGATGCTCGCATACAATGCCTGAAAAAGGAGAACCACTGCATAAACTGCAGATGATTCCACAATGGTCGCTACAATATGCGCATATCTCTTCCTTGATCTCCTCTGAATTTCCGAAGCAGTGTATATTCTGTATCCGATGAGAAACGTGGCGGAGGATGTACTTCCCATAGATAGGAAGAATAAAGCAGTTGCAAGATTATTTGCCAAAGCTGCGCCTGCAGCACTGGTGAGCTGTGGAGTAATCGAAAGAAAAACGATATCAACGATAGAAAGTGCTGTATAACAAACTCAGATTTATGATATACGACCCATGAATTGAATATATACCAAATTCTGCCACTAGTAATACCAGGGGTATTGCGATAATTTTGAATGATTTTCCCCATACATGGTAGCATCTCCAGATCTACCACAACGGATTAGCCACACCTAAAGATTAACTTCAAAAAGTTTCGTACCAAAAGTGCATCAGATATAACAAGCAGCATAATTTCAATGATGTCGGACATATCTACGAACCAAGTTGGATAGTCAAACAATGACCAGAACACTGAATCCCGTGTATCTCCGTTAACGGTAAAAGACCAAGACAGGAAGTACCACTGAGTGGTGAAATTCAACAAGTTTAACCAGTATAGAATGGATATCGTTGCCAAAACAATCTTGCTGCTGTGACCCGTTTTGGATAACGCTTTCGAAACTTGGGTATAATATTAGTATCCCTCAAAGCATGTCGAGATTTATCCACGTACAGTAAACGTAGACGGTTACGCCATAAACGACGGTGTAGATCCCTAGCAAAGTTCTCAAATTATGCTCCTCTCCAGTGAACGATCGCTAAAACCACAGACGTACCCATAAGGCAGTTTAGAACCATTGAAGAATGAAGATTTGAACTGATTGTGTAAGTTTCAATGTTGGCTGGAATCAATGGGTTGAGTTGGGACATGATTGCGATATGTCGATGATAATGCTCATTGCTCCATTGTATTCCCCCATATTTATACGCGATCCTGACAGTGTGTTCTTTGGAGGTGTCAAGAGACCGAAGTTATTCGTTAAAGAGCAATCACGCCTCAGTTGAACTATCATCCTATAATCTGTCTATAATTTCTGGTTTGAAACTTATCCGTAGACACAGCAGATATTTCTCAGTTGAATGATTCCATGTTGCTTCTGTACATCATGATGAACGTCGGCATATACCCCATGTGATGCCACTACGAATCAATGATACGATCTCGGGAATTGCTGAGTAATTCTCACGCCTTCGGCGTCGTCTCATCTGCCACTGGTTATCCTTCTCAGCTTTGAACGGCTCCTCTTGCACAGAAGCAATAGAAGTAAAATAGAAAACTTCTTGTTGTCTTGGATTCGTTTATATCGTCGCAAAGCAAGCTATTACAGCCGCATGCTTACTTCCCTGTTTCGAATCTGCATTTTGACCTCACTTGGTCTCCTTACCACTCTCATCCCAGTCAACTCCTTGCGCGCCTTTCTGCACTCTTGACTGAAGAGATTGAATAACTTTTCTAGTATCTAGAAATCTATATTACGACCCTTTATTTAGCAAGCGAGATGAGGACTCGAGTAAAGCGGGTTGGCTGGAAGCCTGGATGGACTAGTCCCAAATCAGAACGTCCATCTTCTATCTTTTTATTGCTTCATCATTGATGTCGGGTCTTTCTTTAGCTTTCCATTGACTGTTCACGGGGGTGTTACCTTCAGTTCATATTTTGTTTGTGTAGGTTTGCATCTTTGTCGCACAAGGCGCCGGGAAGCTCCCCTGGAGGCTTGTCCGGACAGACTTTCTCAGGGGTACTTCCAAATATAGAAATTTTTCTCCCCTGCGGGGCGTCGATCAGTCAACACCGACAAAATTATGGCAAAAAGTATAATATTTGGGCAAAATTGATGGATTTTGTATCTTCTTCTCTCTATTTAAACATTTAGAATGTAAAAATATCATTTGACCCTGGAAAACGTCCCAATAATCCACAATTTTGGCCTGAAATCCGCCAGATCTGGCCAACGGTCGGCCTGCGGGCTGCGGCGGCCTCAAATCCGCGAGAAACGGACAATAAACCCCTAGGGGAGCTTCCCGGGGGCTGTCGCACAGCATGGGACAACAAGCCCATTGTGAACAACGCTGCACATGCTCACCAGGTCATTTTTCCAAAGCGGTAGGCAGAGTGGGGAATATTAGTGAGTCTTTTCTGAGTCCTGGTTGCACGCTCACTGCTCAGGAGCTTTGCCATAACGGACATTATATTGCCTTTTCTTTTGTAGAATTCAGCGGACATTATATGATTACAGCTATCCACTAGATCTCGGAATGCTTTACACCCGGTCAGTCTCAATCAGTTAATCTTCTTCCAATGTGCATTTTGAATGTCAAGAAAGTGTATGAAGCCATGTTTGTAAGCGTGTATATCTTTGTTCATATTACTTCCTCCATGCTTCTATGCTGTCTGCAACTTGCCTACTTTTGGAAGGATTCTGACTTCCTAAGCTGGTGTACAAAATAAACGGCGGCATTGATTGAAACGATCTGTTGGGTTATTTGGCGCCGGCCACAGGCATCACCGAGCATCGAGTCAGAACTCTTGAATCTGTAATAAAGGATAATACAACTCCGAGTGTAAACAAATATCGTAACCTAGTCCATTCCTCCTGTTCATCATTTCAATAAAGAAGGAGCTCGTGAGAGGCATCGTGCTCAATTTCTAGCGGGAATACAGGCCGTACCGTGTCTTTGGCGGTATGATCCACCTTACCAGCGAATGTAGGCTAGACAATACGTCTTGTACGAGATGGATTCAGCTAAATAAGACTTAGCGCGCTCCTGGTGGTCGGTACAAGTCACTATGCTAATGGAAGGCCTATCACTGTCAACCTGACAGTTATTTACGAGTCAGAGCCTCAAAACGGGAAATGGGGCCTGAGTTCGACAATATATAAAGCACGTTAGGATGTAATATATCATACATTGAATTCACTTCAAGCTTTTAAATCTTCCACCTCTTTCAGAAACATGGCCTTTATCGCAAACCACGTTTACACAATCGCTAATAAAACCCAGTTCCAGGGGAACAACATGATGATAGGCCTGCTGCAAGGTAAGTCACATTCAAATCCACCCTGTATACATTCTTTATACACTCTTCCTAACATTAAAATGTTTCCAGCGAAACCCGACAACGGCACTCCATGCCAAGTTTTTATTCAGGCCAGCAACGAGGAAACATTTAACCAGCAATGGCTGATAAAGGAGGTGGCTGGAAAGCAGCAAGTCTACACTTTTCAGGACATACGCACAGGGTCATACCTCGACTTGTCAAACGGAGGAGCGGCCAATGGGACGCGCGTCCAAGGTTGGAATCATGCTATTGGGACAGCCTGGTCGCCGAATATGCAATGGAAGATCGTCAAGGACGGAAATTATATGAAGTACATCTTATTTCCAAATCGAAATTCACGACATCTGTGATTACTTACATACCTCAATTCTCGTATAGAATTCAAAATGTTGCTAGCGGCACCTATCTTGATCTCTTGAGCTCACCCACCACACAAGGTGAGGGCGTTCTCGGTATATATAAGCCAATGCCTTGCCGTTGACACGACTACCTCACCCTCGCAATGCCTGCACTTTCCAAAGCTTCAGACAAGATACATTGTAAGTCATTTGATCTTAATATCGCTTTTCAACGGCACTACAGCTCAGAACCATAATTTAAACAGGTACCTTGTCCTCCCAAAGAGCGTCCGCGACGCGATATACGTTAAATCAGGACTGAAGAACGTAAAGGGGAGAGGTCAGCTTTTCGACAGTGAGTAAATTGAAGGAGAGATACTCGAGCAGTTTTTATGTTATTTTTTCTTAATCACAGGCGACGACTATGCCTTTGTTCTCAAAGCCGAGGTGGCGAAGTGGGGTATTGCCACCCTTCTAGCAGATGTACGTTCTTTCTTGACAGTTTTATGAACCGTTAAATATGTTATTGTGTAGGACTTTGGAATTCTTTGGGGTGTCATGTTTGGAGAGCAAGGTAGTCGCGGACTCGCCTACAACTTCTACCTAAACGAAAACCTTGACAACGTTATATTTTTCGACCCATACACCGGAGAAGAGAAGGTGGACATGCAATACAAGGCCTACTTTGCTGTTTTCTAAGCTGGTTTTGCGTCGTCAGTCCGACACGTAGAGGAGCATAGATATTGTAAAACATATTGGGTTCATGACCTATATCATATCTATCTTCCGATCACTTCTGGTGCTTTATAAATGTACTTATATCTCACGACAATCGTTTCTATTTGATAATATAAGCGTTGGGTTCATGCAACGGGGAAAACAAGTGATATTGAACGGTTAGAAGTACGTATTTCACGCGCGAGATGTTTCAGGGCTCAATGGCACCCCGTTTCTTAACTTTTTTAATTACTTACGAATAGTGTGTCGACGTATCAATGAATAATTTTAAACACAACTTTGTCAGCGTCGACGCGTTGATGCCCAGCAAGGGAGAAAAACTTCTACATGTAGGAAGACTGTTTTGAGTTCATCTTCCCGGTACCGTAGATTTAAGAGCCAAAATCAGCAAAAAATCTGGACAACCCTCCATAGGGGCTTCCCGAGGCCTACACTAAGCGTTCCACAAATCCTCCGGCGTTTGTTCAAACTGGTTCAAATTACTACCATCTTCTTTCTAGTGAAACTCGACAACATCTCCCCCTTTCTCCGGCCCAACACCGCTGTAATCTGCTGAAATATTTTGACAAAGGTTGCCCGCTGCCCCATCACCAAGCCCACGCATCCTTGGCCCGCTGTTCGTTGATCGTCCCACGTCAATCGCGGCTCGCGCACGTAAGCGCCCACGTGAAATGTGACTTGCGTAACGTTTCGCGTTTTCTTCGAGTTTTCCTTTTGTCCCCACGTTCTCGACTGTACCTTGACTCGAATCTACGGATTCGCTTCCGAAAGTCTGCGACACTTGAGGACCACTGTTTCTGACGCTACTACATACTAGGTTTTGATATCTAGCGAGGGCTAGCGTTTATGTCGACACGGCGTTGTTACCGACGGTAATAACCAATCAGAAAGACATCGACATCGACAGCTACATCTACGCTAACAATGACTCGAGATCCTACCAATTCTAATTTGCAACCATATCCAATTCAACACGACTCCGAGCAGAAGCAGGATGATCCATCTTTGTTCGACGGCACCGTGTACCACATCTCCCCCTCCCTACCGCCGACCCTCGTGGCCCAACTCGACGCCCTGCTGCTTGCCAATGGCGCACGACGTGCTGGAAATTCGGGCTCTCAGGGACAACAAATACCGTCAACATCACAACACTCCCAGATCCAAGCACAACAGCAACAGCCGCCAACCCAAGACCCAACCCTAACAATCGTCATTTCCGACTCACTGCGCTTCCCGGGATGGGAGGACATCGCACGGCGCCGTGCGCGTGAGGCGGGAAGCGGTGTGCCAGACGAAGTGACAGGCGAGGAGAAATATAGCGTGCACGTCGTGTTGCCGGCATGGGTAGAGCGCGGGGTTGTGTTGGGCAAGATGCAGCAGTGCGTGTTTTACTCCTTTCTTTTGTGCTGACAGATTCTTAACTTGTACTGAAATAGCCCAGCACACTACTCGCCCGACCCTTCCCTACTATTTTCTTCTCTCACCTGTTCCGCATCCACCACATCTCTCTCGCCCTCTGATATCATCACTTTACAAGCAGGTGTCACTTCACTTGGGGGGCAATGGCGGTCATCCCTGACCCGCGAGGTGACGCATCTTTTTGCGCTGAGCAGAGAGGGTAGAGAGTACGAGACCGCGATGCATTTTCAGCGGGAGACCGGTGTAAAAGTGTTACTCCCACATTGGTTTGACGACGTTGTGCGGCTGGGGGTGCGGGTTGAGGAGGGGCCGTATGAATGGCCTGATCCAGAGTTGTTGAGGGAGAGGGAGAAGGAGAAGGGCATCAACACGAGTCAAGGGCCGACGAAGGATAAGGAGAAGCCGACAGATATCGATGCGGAACGCGCGCGCTTGAAACGCAGTGTGTTCGTCACCGCCGCCCGTTTCACCCCTGCACTCACCGCGTGTCCCCCGCCGTCTCAGGCCGACCTCGACAACACGCACAAAAATGGTGTTCAGCCGGTGTCATCAAGTCCAGGAGGAGACGGTGCGCCTGCGTCGTCCGCCGTGGGTGGTGTGCCAGGAGCTGCAGAAGGCGATACCTCAATTGCACACCTCGCACCTCCACCCACCTCGTCCTTCTCTTTACCCGCAGTGGTAACCATTTCCGCCCCCAAAGTGTGGGAAGAACGCCGTATCTTGCTCTCGCGCACGTTGCAGCTGTGGGGCCGACGTAGGGATAGCGTACAGGCTGGCATTGAACGTGCAGGTGGTATCGTGGTTAGATTTGAGGGCGACGAGGAAGAGCAGGAAGAGGTTCCTATCTCTCCGGAGGATGCACAAGAAAACAAATCGAATGGATCGACAGTGGGGAAAGACGGCGAGCGTGGATTTGGCTACGACGAGCGGCTATCGCGCCAGGAACGGCGTCGTCGTCGGCGTGAGGCAGAGCGCGTGAAGGACTGCGATGTACTTGTGACCAGATGGCGCGAAGGAAGGGGTTATGTTGAGGTTCGTGGGTTCTATCACCTATCGTTGCTACTCCTGTTGATATTGGCGCTGAATTTGTTTTTTTTTTTTTGTGAATTGGCTGTTGTACAGGCCGTCCGGACGCAGAAGCTCGTCGGAACACTTGCATGGCTGTTCCATGTGCAGTCGTGCGGTGTGCTCTCGCACCCGCTGAACCAGCTGCTGCATTATCCAGTTCCAAAGCGGCGGATCGAGGGTTTTAGCGCCCATGTGAGCTACTTTTGCCACTTCTTTCTTTCTGTCGACTGTTCTTCGATTGCTCGCATGCAATTTTGCCGTTTTTGGTGTCTTCCTTCGTTTGACATTTACTCTTTTGGGCTTCTACTCTTTTTGGAAATGGGTATACCATTTTGAGAAGCCACTTCTTTGGTTGACACTCAGGTTATATGCCATTTTTGGAACCTCATTTCTCATTTTTGCTTGTCATCTACTCTTTTTGGGTTCTGCCGTTTTAGGGTATTCGTATGCCGTTTTTGGACGGCACTTTTATATTTGCTACAACCAAAAATACAACTGGACCACTAACGCACATATCAACTAACAGGTGATCACAGTAACGAATTATACGGGAGAGGCGAGGGAATACATCAAGAAGCTGGTCACTGCAATGGGTGCGACGTTCACGCCAAGTATGTCGGGGAGTAACACCGTGCTGGTGGCTGCATAGTACGTTTCTCTTGTTTTCGTCGCGACGTCGACGGTTCATTTTTTTAACTAACGCAACTTCAATTCTCCTTTTTTCTTCCAACTCTTCCTCCTCGTATTCTTGATCTACCCTTGTCATTGCTGGCCCTTATCAGTATTTCCGGCACCAAAGCCACCAAAGCAACGGCCTGGTCGATCCCGATCGTAAACCATACCTGGCTGGAAGACTGCTTCATTGCATGGCGCAATCTCACGCCCGCGAACCCCAAATACATCATCTTCCGCACGGGTGACGACTGGAGCCGTCGACTTGGCGAGCGCGGGGTCGCGGTGGGCGTGCGAAATGGGATCAGTGGTGGGTGGGGAGCGGTTGTTAGGGTGGGTGTAGGCGAAGGAGAGACACAGGATGAGACGCAGGAGGGGCAGGGGGAAGAAAGAGAGTTGGGCAGGATTGAGCAGGAGGCAGAAGAGCTTGCGGAGGAGGGGGATGAGCTGGGGGATAGCGAAACGGATGAAGCGGAGGCTCGGGCAGAGGCTGTTGCTGCTTCCGCTCCCGCTGTTGGTGCAGCTGGTGTTGATGCTGGTACCGGTGATCATTTCACAGAAGTGCACCCCCCGAACGGGACGGAAGCGAGTATGAAGGAGGTCATGGATGATCTTGTCGATGCCGATGATGCGATGGAGATAGATGTGGATGATCCTGGTCAGGTGGATGACGAAGATGCAGATGGAGTGAAGGTCAGCACGAAGAAAGCTAGGCCTGTATCTTTGGAACGGGAGAGGGAGAAGGAGAAAGGGAAGAGCTCTCCCGTGAAGCCGACCTTTAGCCCAAGAAAGTCGAAGCAGCCAGCACCGATCAAGTCCAAATCTCAGTTCAAAGGAAAGCCTCGAGACTCTGGATCAGATGAGAATGAGGAAGAGGAAGGGTATCGTAAGGAAACGGTAATCGAGGTCCCATCGTCGCCGTTATCCGAGGAAAGCGACGACCACGATGAAAGACGAAAAGAGAAGACAAAGTCATCGGGGAAGACTCCCAGGTCTGCATCCAACGTTAAGGAGAAATCGAAGTCAAAACCGGCAAAACCAGCGTCTGAGACCGAATCCGAGGCAGATAACGAGAACAAGGAGGAGGATGTGGTTGCCGAGGAGGCGGAAGAGGAACGACCGCAATCTCCTGTTCTGAAGAAATCAAAACCGAAGTCGACACCGAAGTCCGCAGGCAAAGCTAGCACGAACACGGATACGAAAAAGCGCGCAGAGGACAAGTTAAAGGTGAAGAACAGGAAGACGCGTGTACCCGGTAGCTCTGATGAGGAGGATGAGGACGAAGGTGTCGAGGACGATACAGGCGGAAATGGAGACGCGATGGATGTTGATATCGACGCCGAACATCCCCCGAAATCAAAAGCGAAGTCCACTACGAAAATGAAGTCAAAGTCCACGAACAAAGAATCGCCCACATCAAAATTGACACCACAGACGAGCTCGAAAGTCGCCGAGAATGGAAAGGCCTCGTCATCATCCAAATCCAAGTCGAAGAAAACGGTTCAAGTCAGTTCAGGTACCGAAGACGAAGACGAGGATGACAACAAAAGCGCTCAGAGTACGGACGTTGAGCTGGATGTCGAGGAGGCGTCAAAACCAGCGCCGGCGAAGAAGAAGCCGCTTACGCGGCGCGTCACTGTCGAGATCACCGTTCCGAGCCCTGCGAAAGGTTTGACTGCCGCCGCCGCCAAGGCGACTGGAGGCACCGGTACACCGTCACGGGTTTCTGGTACAACCACAACCACCACGCCCTCCGCCGCCCCTAAGCCCGACACCACCCCCGCTGCATCAACTGCCGGAGGAGGTCTCCTAACCCGTATGATCAAAGTGGACGCGCGTACGCGCGTGAAGCGGCGTAAGCCTGGAGATGAGGGGAAGAAAAGGAAGCGGAGCGATGTTTATGTCGAGACGAGTGAGAGTGAAGATGAGGTTGTTGAACCCGAGCAGGTGATCGCCGTCGCGAAGGGAAAGAGCAAGGGTAAAGGTAAAGAGGTGAAAGCTAGAGATTCGGTGAGGGGCAAGGGCAAGCAGGTGGAGGAAGCAAAGGTGGTCTCCCCCAAAGGGAAAGTGAAGGCGAAATCACAACATACGAAGGGGAGGAAGGGGAAGAAGGCCGTCAGCGACGACGACGACGCGGAAGCGAAGGTTGTGGAATCTGAGGAAGAAGTCGATACGGAGGAGGAGGAAAACGAGGAGATCGTCGTCTCAAGCCGCAAGATCGAATCTACTTCCAAAACCTCATCCTCCAAGTCCAAAGTTAAACCGACACCGAAAGCAGTCGCAAAGATAAAAGCTAAAGACAAGAAAGCTGCAAAAGTTTCCGCGTCGTCCGCCTCGGAGGAAGAAGAAAAGGAAGAGGAAGCTGAAGAGGAAGAGGATCTCCCACCGCCTAAAAAACGTCCTGGTGCCACTTCGAAATCCAAAAAACACGCACCACCCCCCTCCCCATCCCAACCTCCAGAACGCGACCATGCCCAGCTCTCCTCGCCGAGCAAGCGTAAGAAGCCTTTGCGCGTGTACTCATCTCCCGACGAGGAAGATGAGGAAGAAGACGAGGAAGATTCCGATGATGGGCTGCCTTTGAACCCCTTTACGTTGTCCAAGGCTGAGCAACGCGCGAAGGATGCGAAAGAAAGGGAGGCAAAGGAGCGGAAGGCCGCGGAGGAGGAAGCTGAGAGACAGAGGAAGAAGAAGGCCAACAGTCTCGCGAAGGTTAAAGGGAAGGTAGAAAAGACCTATGGCAAGGGGAAGACAGCGAAGAAAGTTGCTGCTGCTGCGTCAGAGACTGAGTCCGAAGAAGAAGAGGAGGAGGAGGATAAAGATGAAGACGACGTACCGCCTCGCAAAGGCACCAAAGCGAAAGCAAAGTCCAAGGCTGTCGATCATTCCCCGAGCACATTGAAACGCGGCAAAAGGAGAGGGAAGGATTATGTGGACGCCCATGGGGGTGATCAAACATCTGTTGCCTTCGGTGTGAAGCGGAAGGGGAAGAAAACCGCTGCTCCATCATCCGACGAGGAAGAGGAAGAAGAGGAAGAGAGACCTGCGCGGAAAGCGTCCAAAGCCAAACCTGGTACCACTAAAGCAACCTCAAAACCCAAACCCAGCGCGAAGGCCAAATCAGCGAAATCAACACTGCCCACAGAGTCGGAGAACGAGTCGGAGGAAGAAGATGAAGTCAGTTTGTTGGTCAGCCCAAGCCGTGCTGCGCGCGCCCTGACGCGCACGGAAAGCCTACGCGCTGTTGCGGGCCAGCAGGCGACGTCGTCGAGCGCGGTTGCTACACCTATAAGGGTGAATGGTGTAGCTGAGACATCGATATCGGCCGCGGACAAGGGGCGGAAAGGTGGGAAAGCGACAAACGCGACGGCCGCCACGAGCTCAAAGGCTAAGGCAAAACAATCCAATGACGCACCTATGGACGTCGACGACTCTGTTTCCGTTTCAATCTCGAATGCTGGGCCGTCAGCAGTGTCCGCGCCTCCTCGCAGGAGTGCAGCTGCAAAAGCATCACAGCGCCTGCATGAAACGATCATGCCAGATTTGGTGCACTACGAGTCGCAGGTGAAGAAGGCACGGCGCGCGTCCAGCCATGCAGCGAGCAGTACCGCGTTTGCTCTCGCTGATGAGGGTGAAGATGTACGCGTGCCTGGACCGAGTGAAAAACGCAAGAAGACCGCAGGTGATGGCGAGGACGACCAAAGCACAGCAGACCAAGCAGATGGGAAGGCGGTAAAGAAGAGGAGGGTAGGCGAGAAGGCGAAGGCGAAGGCGCAGGATGACGACATGGACGTCGATCAGTCGTGAGTATTTCGTTTTCATTCTTGGGCTGGGTAGTATGGATGCTGAACATGGCTTGCTAGATTACCGGGCCAGGGCATCGTGATCATGACGACGCAGGTAACACTCGCAGATGACGTGGTTAAGGTGGGTCTTAACACTGCGTCTCGGGACATCAATGGGTGTCTAACCTTCAATTTCTCTGTATCAGACTCTTGTGAAGCTGGGAGTCAAGATCACGGTACGTGCATCTGAATGCACGCACTTGCTCGCCCCACATGTGGTCCGTACGGAAAAGTTCCTGTGTGCTGTGGCGTCGCGCGCCCCATGGGTGCTACAGGACAGGTGGGCCATTGAAAGCGCAAACGCAAGGAAGATCTTACGTTCGTCTTTGTCTTTCTCTGTGCATCTACTTTACAAATCTGACCTTTTTCTCAGCTGAAAAGGGTTTCATTCTCAAGGATAAATCCGGCGAGAATAAATACGGCGTCAACCTCGTACAGGCCCTTGAACGTGCCAAAGAAAATATAAAGGATGGAGGTCTGTTGAAGGGCCACATCTTCTATCTAACACCTCGCGTCCCCGTGGATGCAAAGCTACTCAAGAACGTCGTCGTAGCGTCGGGCGGTCAGGTAAGCCATGCTACCACCCTTCTCACTTTTGCCCTCCATTACGTTGTTGCATCTACCCTGCACGCCGATGCCCGTTCTATTCCCGTTCAAAAATGTTCTTACCTGTATTTGTCCTACAGGTATCGACGCAGACTCCCACACTGCGTGTCATTAGCACTGCCCCATCGCTGCGCCACGTTATCTCCTGCAGCGACGATATTGCTATCTGGAGGCCGCTCACGTCGTCGAAGGCGGTGAGGATATATACCCAGGAATTGCTGCTCAACGGTGTTCTCAAGCAAGAGATGGAATGGGAGAAGGACGATTATTTCGTGCCGGGGAGTTTCTAGTTTTTTTTGAATTTTTTGGAATCATGCATCTGCTGGTATTGACCTGTTAAATCTGCTCTGTTCTGTTCTCTTACATACTATCATCCTTTTCCTTTTTGCCTTGTTTGTAACATCTGACCCTTGCCCTGGATCATACACCATGGATTGTATATATGTAAAATCTATTAATCTTGGACCATGTTGTACTATTTCCAGGCGGATTAAGGTCTCTTGAGAAACAGATTTCTTGCCTTAGAGATGGCTATGCGAGCAACGGGAATCACTGAAGAGATATAATTAATTGATTGAGGCTAGGCAACATAGAGGTACTCTCAGCAATCCCTTCAGCAGATATCAATGAGCTTTACAAATTTTGGGATAATCGTCTTGAAACGTGATGGTGCGTTCCGAACAGATACGACACTCAATCTACTCGCATTAAAAACACCTGATCATGGATGAGACCTTTATTTGTTCGTGCCTCCAATGGTCGATCTTGGCTGTAAGGGATAATGGCTCCTTGAGACGCAAAGTCTGAAGGTATTCAGACTGGCGACTCTTGTTTCTGAACGAACGTTTTTTGTGCATCTCATTGGACTGCTGTAATCCGCACACTAAATTTGATGTACCATTTCCATCTAAATTTTGGCGCTCCATCTCTTCTTAGAAATGAAGTTGAATCTATTCATTCTCCCCACTGCCTCCCATAGTCAATCACCTTGATGCGAGTAGGTCGTGATCACCTCGCTTATGCGTTGCTGGTGTGGCAACGGATCTGTCAAATCTTATTCGGTGATGACCGAATAATACGGCATCTTCGGCATATCCGGCACGTGTTCTCCGCCAAAGTGCCACGGTTTCAACCACCATAGGTCCTGCAATGGCCCTGCAGTATATGTCCTTGATCACATGCAAAAAAAAAAAAATAACTTTAATTTGTTGAGAAATACAATGGGGATATTGAAACTGACGGGCGCCTAAATAATTTCTGGATCCTCTAAAAAGCTAAAAGGAAGACGATGAAAAGCGTTCAGATCGGAACTTAAATATAACACGCGGAGATCAAAAGCCAATCAGTAATGACATCAATCGAATAAGGTTTATTCCAGTCAATAACCAATTTTATCCATAAAATGCGGTTAAACAGAGCCTCGCCCACTTCTCAGAATGCAAATGGAGAAAATCATGGCGTTTAACACGAGACAGAGATGTCCTAATGATGGCTTCGTCTGCATTCCAGAATATTCCACTTCTCCGACGACCTCCTTGGCCTCATTGTTGCCAATGCGGGTTCTACAAAAATCCGATGCTCCCCGAGACATGGTTCAGCATCTATTTCTGCTCTGAGGAAGCCGTACACTTCACTATATTGGGAGAACTTTACGGACCGCAAGTCAACATATATGGCCAAGAGGTATGCGACCCTGAATCTTTATCGATTGGCTTATATGCAGACAATGCCAGGCTGCCTGATGGTAATCAAGCCCCAAGTCGATCCACCACCATGGCCAACGTTGTCAGGACAGCTCAGACTGGCAATAGTTGGACCGTCAATGAGTTAGACGCTTACAATATCACCATTGTATCTCAAGATGCTGCTACTTTTTTTGGTGTTGAAGAGCTCACCGTTCCCGAGCATCTCAGCGACCTCCTCACCAATTTGACGGCCGAAGAGGCTGTAGAGGACGACACCTACCAAGTCCTCCGATACATGGATCTCGCCATGAACCCTATTCCGGGAGAAGAGTCAGCTGTCGTAGACTTTTCTATGCAACTTTTATGGAAATTGGGTTATGCGGGTAGGAAGGTCGGAAGGGATCTTCGTAGTCGAAAGGATATTTCCCTGCTCACGTGCGGAGAATGGTGGCACACTCGCACCGACCTCTGCGTCATGGACAACTATGAAATCCTTCTCATCGTCCAAGAAGATAAACGCCACATCAAGCTTGCGGACCCGCACTCCCAACTCATCGCAGAGGCTATCGCAGCTGTACAGCACAACAACCGCGTTCGCAACTTGCTTGGATTCAAGGAACCGCTCGAATTTAAAGAAATGGCGGGTATTGTTATGATAGGAAGCGCCCCAACTTTCTTCAAGATCCCGGTCTCACGCGATTTGCTTGATGCAGTTCAACGAGGCTCGTTCCCAGCCACACCTACCGTCGTCGCCATGCATCGCCCCGTCATTAAGCGTCCCCTCCGCCGACTTGCAGAAGGAATGCGCCCCCTCGACAACCGTAAGGCCATTCTAGGCTGCTTCGAGGCGTTCAAGAAATTCGTCAATTGGTAAAATATTGATTCTCGCTTTCTCCGTCTCTGGTAAACCTCTTAAAGTACCTGCCTGCAGATTGATCATCTCACTTTGTTCATTGTCCGATTCCGTGAGCAAAAGAAGCTCACAATAATTGCCTCGTGTGGGTATTCTTTTCTTTTGGGTTTGTTTCTGACAGTCAGTCCGACCACGATCTCCTGCCAGGTGTATATTTATGGGTTCCTGCAAGTTTTCTCGAAAGTCCCTAAGCCCTGAATCATATAAATTGCAGCAATAAGTACGCTGTCGCCGCAGACCTCGAGCTACCAGAGCATACTCGGGTGAAATAGATATCTGTTAGTCCCGATTGAACCTTTGATTTCATGATATTCTGCCCGCAAGTGAGTATCGTGTTATCCGCCTCATTGATACAAATCCGTATCATGTGTTCCCTCCTCAACACAGCTCCTTGCAGATATTTCCTGACGTTCTAGAACGATTGATATCGAAGTGCCTACGTTGTGTTGTGTTGGGTACTACTTTGTGCGTCGCTCCACGCCCTATTGAAACAAGGTGCCAAGAATAACTTGCCTTCGTCACTGCTGGTCCGTGTTACTTTTCCCCGTTAATTCGAGCCTTCAAATATCAAAACAACTCAATGACCGTGGATGCTGACATAATCGACAAAAGTAAGCCACCAACGATGTACGCTAGTCTGAACAAACCAGATTACACCGCCCGCCTGCGCATTGAATTCATAATCCGTGTACCGGAGAACGACCCATGTTCTGCCGTGGTATTTATAAGGTCAAAATCAAACACAACCATGAACTACTGTGTTATTGTTATCTGCTTTTGGTGACCTTTTGCTTTCCTTTTTTTACTTTCAGCTTTTGATTGGACAAGTACTTACTCAAATTTGATAAAGCATATGTGTTCATCTGCCTAATACCTCGTTACGACGTGATGATGGCGTGCAACCTTTCATCCTAATGCTACACTAGGAGGTAATCGACAGATATTAGGGGCATATGAGTGGTTGAGAAATAACACCCTCGTTAACTTTTAGGACCTGCGCACCTGGCATCAGGGCGTCAAACTCGAGAAAATTGTCATCCGGATCATGCTTCAACGGGTAAATCCCTTTGCCTGCCTCACGCAGTTATATTTTTTCCTTTAGCCAGAAGCTGATAATGCTGATAGATTTCTGTGTATAATTGGAAACGATACAACTCGACGCTTTACTACTCGTGGTTTCAGACCAGAAACTATTCCCAGAAACTATAAAGAGCTGGCAGGTGGTAAGTGTTCACAAGGCCTTAGAACAATCATCAATTTCCAAGTTCATCCGCTGCTCTCTGGATGTTAATTTTGCTACTGCAGTAAAGTATACAGTAGATTATTCTCGACCGTGTAGACCTAAATCCCTTGTTTACCTTTATCAGAGATGTACAACCGCTTTTGTGGACAAAGGAAATAGCATCCACCATTATTCGACACCGAAGGAGTAAATTTCCCAGAACCTTGGCATGTATATATGGTCCCAAAATATCCATGCTCTCAGAGGAAGGACTGCATGCCTGCTACCTCTGAGACCAGACATCCCAAACCAGGACATTCTCAGTCATCATGACTTACAGAGGCCAATCGGGTAGAAGCAACTTTCAGGTGGCAGTTGACATTTAGCTCACTCTATTTTGTCGGAGCTGCGTTGACAGGTATGTCGTATATACTCGGGGGACGAATCGTCATTTTCAAGGGCCACTATTTGACAGGTTTGGACCAATGATCGTCGCTGATAGCATCGGCTATGTACCAAGGAACGTACCGGCGGAGCGGGTTACGCTGACTAGATGTTTCTTTTCCTATGCCGACCCGAAAATGTGTCACACAGCGCGAGGTAGATCACATTTGTCTTGCATCTCTCACGGACTTCTCGTGTTGCTTTCTACTCTGTTTGTGTTTCACCATATCCGGCGTGTTGGTATTACTGGCATAATATCTATCAGGGGCTTGCAAGTGTCGATCGATGGGATGGAGCAAAACGGAGCATCCAAATCTTTATTTGACATAAGCCTAGAAAGCTGATATAGCAAATATCTGAGTTTACTAGACACGTATTCCGTCATTTTCAAAATGTGGGGTAATAACGTTAACGTGCGAAGTCGTTCATAACGAGCAGGCCACCTTCAAATCCGCCTCTTGAAAGCTACGACATAAAGTAGACATGATAGTATTAGAACTAAACAAGTGGTTAACTGCATACAACTCTGGAACGTGTAATATACTTTCTCACAGTACCATTTCGTTGGGTATTGTTTATAAACTTGGAAAAACCAATTCCCTGGTTGGGTTGCAGTCTGCCTGTACTACGCTCCAATATTGGCCACTACTTCACACAGTTGAATTGCACGATATCTAATTGGTGCGGAGTTTTTGCTTGCCGGTATTCCCGGTCAGGAACCCGGCTCGGCTTAAGTAACCGCTGAATGACCTTTTATGACCCTTAGCTTCGCATTCAAGTGTCCATCAATCCAAATGATATCATCAAAGTTGGTTTCAAGTACTTACGGACTTGATAGATGGAGCTTTTTTCTGAGTATATGTGCAAAAAAAATGTACCCTAGTGATGACTTGTAATATTTCATCTTAAAACGAGTCTTTATAATTGACCCAGAACAATTACGAAGGTTATCTTTGAACGTTTCTAAAATGTTGAAACAGACACCCATAGAAACAAAAGTCTATGTCCTCACTGCGCCTTCGCAAAAATGTTCATACCCGTTGATCTCTGTTCAAGTAATTATTTTTAGATTAATACATTCGTATTTCTGAACCACATGTCCACCAAGGGGTGAAGCCTTGACCGGAATGCCCCTATTAAGCTCGCCTTTGTGGAAGTCAAATTTCGGAACCGATCCCATGGGTTCTTGCTTCTGCTCGGGTGTTTGCGCCAAATGCCAGCCACGCGTAGGTACGAAGCAGAAAAGACTATATGCATTTCTTTGCGTCATTAAGGTCCACTGTATATTCGGCTTTTTGAAGCACCCGTTTGGCATGTAGGAGACCTCTTTTAACTCATGTATTATCATTGAAAATGTTATCTATCTTGTTTATCAAATACATAGCTTTGGTACTTTACCAATAATGGAAGTCTTCTTTGGTGGTCGGAGTCGTCGATTCGGGGTCTGTTTCCGGTGTCTCTTGTGAGTTGAAAAAATTTGTGTGTATAGTTTCGAGCGGTTTGTCAATTTCTCTCACTGTTGTCTCTTCAGTCGCGAGAGACACACTAATTTTAAAATCATTTCTCAGACACAAATTTCACACGACCGTGTTACCGTGTCCTGCCCCTTACGAATGGTGCATAGTTGAGGCACTGTACCTTCAATTGATATAATATCAAGACGCCAAATTTTCGTCATACTATCAAGACAACGCCACAACCTCAACACTGTGAAAACCTCTCATCCAGTTCATGTTTGCAATGAGACTTCCTTTAAAATTCGAAACTTCTTATCGTGAGTATGATGTTATATCCTTCGCATCCTACGAAAACATAACGAGAGCTATAATTAATCGAGAGCAAAGAGAAAGCTTGATTCAAACCACGTAGACCAAAAATAAGCGACCCAAAGTTCAGGATACTTCACATGTCTCTCTTAATTTAGGACATGAACACTGAAAGAATATGGCATTC
Organism: Psilocybe cubensis; assembly: GCF_017499595.1. NCBI lineage: Eukaryota > Fungi > Basidiomycota > Agaricomycetes > Agaricales > Agrocybaceae > Psilocybe > Psilocybe cubensis. The sequence continues at coordinate 4,064,741 of NC_063002.1, read as the reverse complement.
GCTAGTGCTTACTATCATCACTTGCTCGTGTAGCCAAAGTAGAAATGGACAATGTATCTCACAGAAAATAGTATAAGAGGAATGGCGTTGTTGTGGTAGAAAAGTCAAGGAAACTTTCCTCTCTTACATTCGACCCCGAGATGGCTTTCAAGAACGCTCTCGCTGCTCTTGTCTTGGCTCTTCCTCTCGTTACCGGTACGTCAGGAGTTGTTAAACCTTTGTTTATTCTTTACTGATTGTAGACTCACAATGCAGGTCTAAGGACCAAGAGGACAACATGCCCTGATGGTGTCAACACCGCCATTAACGCAGCTTGCTGCAACCTCTTCCCAGTTGTCCAGGATATCACTGAGAACCTGTTTGAGAACGAATGTGGTGATGGAGTTCGTGCACCATTCGAAGCATAATTGTGTTGTTTCCTGACAATGAGTTGTCTTTAGGCTCACGGAGCCCTTCGTCTTCTGTTCCACGATGCCATTGGTATTTCTCCAACCGTCGGGTAAGCAATACCTTGATTTTGGTGCTGAATAAGTTTTGACTTTCGCAATGTCTTGGTGAACAGTGGTGGAGGCGCTGACGGCTCAATCGCTGTCTTTAATGAGACCGAACTGACCTTCCATGCCAACACCGGTATCGACGATGTCCTCGATGCACTCGGCCCATTCCTCATCAAGCATTCCGACAAAGTCAGCGCTGGAGACTTGTAAGTTTTATCATATCACAGCATAATGTACTACTCACAAAAAATATAGCATTCAACTCGCCGGTGCAGTCAGTCTTGTTCAGTGCAACGGTGCACCACGCATTCCGTTCTTCTTTGGCCGTGCACCGCCCAAGGCCGCGTCTCCCCCCGACCTGGTTCCTGAACCTTTCGACAGTGTTCAGAAGATTCTCCAACGCTTCGGCGAGCTCGGATTCAGTGCAGAGGAAGTAGTTGCTGTAGTTGGTGGATCTCACAGTGTTGCTGGTGCAGATGATGTTGTACCAAACTTGCAGGGGTATGTTTAAATTTCTCGAGCACGGCATTATATTTTGTCTAACCTAAATTACTTTAGTGTTCCTTTCGATCAGACCCCGGACATGTTCGACAGTAAGTGAATTGGCTGTCCAGTTACTGTTTTTATATTGAAAACATTTGCAGCTCAAATCTTTGTTGACGTTCAGCTCCGTGGAACCTTGTTCCCAGGGTACGTTCTCGTCCACGACTGATAAGCGTCATATAGCACTACTTACCATTATTGTACTAATAGACAAGGTAACACTCAGGGCGAGGTCGAGACTGCAGTTCCCGGAACCGTTCGCCTTCAATCCGACCATCTCGTATGTAACACTTTCATCTCTCCCTGATGCACTTGTAATAACAGATACATTCAGCTCGCTCGTGACTCTGCTACCAACTGCCAATGGCAATCTTTCGTTAGTAAGTAAAATTACTACTTGGATATTTGCATTACCTTATAACACTCTTTGCAGACAACCAAGCTAAGATGGCTCAGGTCTTCGGAGAAGCCGTCCTGAAGCTTTCCCTTTTGGGTCAAGACAAGAGCAAGGTCAGATTGTACAAAATTTTATATGACTTACGAAACTAAACCATATATTGCAGCTTATTGACTGCTCTGAAGTTATTCCACCTGCTATTCCATTCACCGGTGGTCCTGCTAAGCTCCCACCTGGCCAGACCATGAGCGACATCGAGCAGGCTGTGAGTCGAAGTACACCTTGCCAGGCCATCATACTAACTTCCTTTAACAGTGCGCAACTGCCGCCTTCCCATCCCTTGCCACTCAACCCGGCCCCCCAACCACCGTTCCACAGATGTATGTCAATTAATCTCAATCATGAAGTTCTTCGCTAACATTTATGCACTATTTCAGTCCCCAGCTTTAGACAATTTCATCCTTGGTTTCTTGGTGTATTTCTTATCTCGGTTTCTTTGGTCTCGGTTTCTGGTTGTCAGGGTGTATCATTGGTCTTGGGTTCATTGTTTATCGGTGTCTCCTCGCCTTTTTGTATTACCACACTATATAAGCCAATTTCATTTTTTTAGAGTCAAAAACCCATATAGTTGGACTTCTGTACGCATCTGTACACATCTGTACAAGGGATTAGCCAGGAACTGAGAAATGGTCGGTACGAGCCTAGACTTGGTCTGAGCCGAAGCTTCGGACTTCGAAAATGTGATTATGTAGTCAGAACGGGATTGATGGTCGCTTACCAATTGGTCATCAGCAAAATTATAACTCCGAATCGTGCCGACCATACAATGCTCATAGCCACGCGATGCCGCTTGTTAACTCAGCTGATGGGAAGGTGGTTTGGACCAAGTTTGGACATACATTTGTTCACCCATTTTCCTATTCAATTTCTGTGGAATTCAGTGTTCAATCCGAAAACTGATCACCTATAGTACACGTAATTTTGTGCATTTCTGCACAGTTGGTGGAGTTGACGGGACCATTGATTTGAAATAAATTCTCTCTAAAATCTCCTTTTTCTGTTCGTTTGGTCGCGTTAAATTTCTCTACATAGTCTCACAGAAAGAATACATTTATGATTGTATGTGTGGTGAATAAAAAAACAGGACTGTGAGCTATTGACATAGGGTAACATACCAAATAAAAGTGTACCCACGTCCATTGGCAATACTTAGTATTAATGACTAGTCCTTAAAGCTTAAAGTCTCAAAGCCATAGAGCAACAATTGAGTAAGGATATTTTGAAGGCGACCAACATAAACGTATCAGTGTGAACAGCCAATGTAGCAGTAAATTTCATACATTTGCTCCATTTTCTCTGGCTTGCATCTCAAAATCCATATCTAACATTGATGTACCCTCCGATGTAGTTGCGTTTGAAGCAGGGTGATCAGCCGTTTGAGCGGCAAATGTCGGCATGCCTGCGCTGTAAATGGTACCATCGTTGTCTCTGACAGAGGGACGTTGCTTCAGGATAAGAAGTAGAACTCTAGTTGAGAGCACGGAATGCATGACTCTTTGCGGACTATTTGAATGGTCTGAGATATTTCTATGCACAAGCAATATATTTTGGAGGTAACTTACGTTGCAAGCCAGTTAGCAAATTTGGGCTGTTAAAGGTTGCAATTAGTATGATATTAGAATATGTGATCAATATTTCCCCTCACCGGTCCAAGGATTGGGACCAGTATATTCGCAAGGGATATTACTAATTAGCAGTCTTTAGTAATGCAGGGTAATGTCGTGCTTGGTACTAACTTAAAAGGTACGCATAAAAGTATAGTCCTGTAGATAAATTAGTAGAGTTCTGTTCTATATTGGTCGTCATACCGTTTGAGTACATTTCAGATATCCAATCCTCCTGTGAGTACCGCACTGTGAAAAAATCAGTGATCGTCTGTTTCCGACCTCCAGGGTGACGCACTATGACGATACGCCTTTACACCAGTCAAGACCGCTATAGCTTTATGCCAATAACGTCAGACCCATCTCGACATTGGCATATAGGGTAAACCTACTCGTTTCCAGGCATGTAAGAAGAATGTAAGCAAAGATAATGATTGTTCCCGCATGCCCAAGAACACAATTTCCAAGTTGGTTTGGTATGTCTTTGCACCATAAATTATAACATGGCTAACAAGGCAAAGCATACTTGCAGGACTCACATTTTAGCGACTGAATCTCAAGCGCTGTCACTACCACAGCCGGAATCATTGTAATCTATCCATCCGAGTTAGGTGATTACTGTTGGAACCTTTTCGAAGCTTACGGTGCCTGCGATACACAGAGTGATGAGAACATAACGTTCACGGCTCCAAATAGCATATGTTCGTATAATCAGGATGACTGTTTCCGTATTTATGATACGTTAGTATTTTCAGATATGTAATAGCGTTACTCACATTCAGATAGTATGATCCCAATTGCTATGAGCCCTAATTTCGAGATAAATAACTTTGAAAAACCATATAAAAATGGATGTGTGGCTAGACTTACAAGTAACAGCTGTAAACTTTCTCATACACCCCTAATTGCTTCAATCAGTCATCATAATGAAGTTAGACAGAAATGAGTGGCTTCACTTCTGGGGAATGTTTTTCAAAAAGCACTGCGTAGTCCCATGTGAGGTCAACATTCTCGATAACCAGGAAAGGGAGTCACTTACGCTGAAGGGACAAGAATGTATCGATGAACGGAAGATACCTGTTCAGAACAAACAGAACGCTACCAAATGTCCATTTCTGAGTCCACACGAAGGATACCTTGGAAGAAAACGCAGATTAATGGTAGCGCAGCGGGAATAGCAGTTGGTGCTTAATACCTCCTGGTCGAGTAGACAAAGGTAATCGTAAACCTAGGTATGATAAGCGACATTAAGTGTGCCTCAGTGACGATTGCTCACAAGTAGCGTCCCGCATGCTAGAACTGATGCTGTCACTACATCCGGGTCGACAATATCCTATCACAGTTCAGTGTCAATGTGAGTTGTGTTAGAACAAACGAAACCTAAGAAGAAACCCACTTCTAAGGACATGCTAGTTACGTGTTCCAAAGGGGCCAAAGTCAAGGTGGGCACTCAATATTATACAATGCTAAGAGCCATACGTTTGGCAAGGGAAGAGCTGCTACTCAGTCTTACTGGGAATGCAGACTAATAAGTGATGAGAACATGGTTAAGAAACAAGTCTGACAACAGGATCGGTGCATGTGTCTTCCCATGAGGAACTTTTTTTGATGCTTTGATCGGAAGCATGAAGTGTCAACTCCTCGGCATCAAAACAATCTCCTGGAGCAACGCTCCACCCATGTAATTATTCGAGAGACATCGAAAATATCATTGGGTACTAATTCTTTCCTCCTCTTTTACATAGGATATTCAGGAAGGTCCACGCAGATGCTCTTGGATCATGGGCATATCATACATATTTTACTATAAAGTATATATAGAATTGCGAACCATGCAGCCTGTGGTCTAATTCTACCCAAAGTTATTAAGTTCTATATGTACAAGCCATTTCCATCTATAATGGTGGGAATTTCCATTTATACGATGCAGATAGATCTAGATCCTCCCTAATTGCTATCGGGCGCATGATACGGAGTAATCCAGCGAGGATGTTGGCATATTTGTAACCAGTTGCGGGCGGTACCATAGCCAGGTAACCAATCTTCATTCCTAGTCAACTTGAGTAACTCGTAATGTAAGTACACACTATCAATAAAAATTACCATCAATATTTTCCTATATGGCTTACGACCCCACGATCCAAAGATAAACCCTTAGGATTTTGCACTTCGCAATCCAGTCTGAGAATTGGTATGTATTCTTAAATCTACAAGGCTAGGCATCAGTGATCGTTGTTAGAGGCTAGTAACCCATCATCAAGCCTGAAAGTCTCCGCAGCACTCTCCCTAATACCTGTCGAAGATGACATGAACATACTCCCTACCTCAGTTTAGCCTAGTGTGAATCCCCAAAGCCTTCAGCCTCATATTCTTGTCCTGTGTGAGAACGAGATTGAAAGATTCCTGAATAGAAATATAGGACATTTATTCGATATAGGTGCAAATAAGAGTCTCGCATCCCGGGTATACCAGTTCCGTAAAGCTAATCTCGAGAGCCACCCGATGTCAGTGGGCTTAGGCGCTGAACCGAAGTCTGCAGGCGGGATGGCAGGAAGTGAGCATCAGAACTGTTATTATTTTAAGATTGAATCACACGTACACGGATTGTTGGATTGTGTGCTGATATGCTTCTTCTCATATAAGAAATTTCACTCTATGCCCCTTTTCTAAATCCATTATAAAATTCATTACAAAATATAAGGGAATTGTGAACGAAACATGACCATGTTTTTCACCAAGTTCCAGACCGGTTTTCTTCAAAAACACCTTATGACCTAATCGAAAATGTCGTGGGAATCAGGGTGGGACAAAGATTCGACAGCCTCTCATTGGCGATGCAAAGGTTATCCTGACAGTCAACCACCATGCATGCTCATTCTATGTTAATCGCCATTCTTTCATTAGCCATAAGCGCAATCTCCGTTACGGACTCAGCGCATTCTCCTATTATAACTGCCACTCCTACGCGAGCATTGGCAAACCGCCAAGTCCAAACGCCTATCTTATCTACTCTGCAATACCCCTACACCGCATTACCCTACCAGGTATACCCTTATCAAGTTCTCCGTGGACCACAGTTTGGATACAATCAATGCAATTCCACAACCCTGGGACCTAAATCAAACTGTCAGACTCTTATTTTCAACGCACCGGTACGTTGGGCATGATTGCCTGTCACTGTGGTGGGCGCATCACTTAAATCAGAGCAGGATGATTTCTGTCTATGGGGATCACCAGATGCCAATGGCGAGATTGGAAATGTCGAAGCAAAAGTAGTCGCCTACTGCACAAAGCCATACCACGGCACGCGCCTCATTCCTCCTGATGCCATTACAGGTCTACAAGTTGGTGATAGTATGTGAATACTCACCTCGCCTTATATGCTAACTATATGTTACAGTGGATTAGAACATCCGCATATATTCAGGTCACAGGCTTTATTAACAACTCGGCTATTGGCCTCGATAACAAACCAGGAAATGGAGGGGAGCTCGATCCTCACGGCGCGGACCTACAAGGAAATCCACTTGGGGGAGTGGTATACTCCAATGGTACTGCAGATTCAGACGGACATAACCTCGTTCAAGTCATGAATTGGAATACGTGAGTTCACTGTATACCATAAGGCGATGTTAAATTATTTTTCCTAGTTTCGTTGGCGATGGTCAATTCTGTTTTAAAGCATGCTTCAACTCAGTGACATCTCCTGACTATTGTGAAAATCGATATGACCTTGTCGGGTGCACGTATAATATGCCGTCGGCTGCAAAAAATGGCGAGTTTACAGAATGCGATAGTGACCTGCAAGATGTCGTGGGTCAGGTAGTGAGCGGCTCAGTTAGTGCGTTACGGCGATATTCTTATGACGTGCATATAATCTGATGAGATATAATAGCGTCTACTTGGTCAATGCCCGATCCCTTAACTGCTACTCCGCCGTACCAACCTAGAGTGCCAGCGTCATCCAATTGTAAGACCTATCATGCTACAGATCTCTTTCTTGCGATGCCTACAACCTCTTCGGCGAGTAAATCGGCTTATGGGACTCGTATTTTTTATTGAATGAAATTAATACAGAGCTCGACGTCAGCATCTAGAACTAGCTCAGCTTCTCGACAATCTGGTGCATCTGTGTCCACCAGTCGCAGCGGATCATCAGCCGCAAATACGGGAAGCGTCAGATCTTCAGGATTGAGGAGTTGCTCTTTGACTTCACTCTTATACGTAATTTTGGGTTGTCTCGCTGCGCTCATGTCACTTCTATAACTTACATTGGAAGGTGGCAGAAAAAGACGACCAATTTCCGACATACATTCCTAAATTTGTTTAATCTAATCACATTCTATTTCCTATTGTATCACGAAAGCTCTACAGGCTAAACTGTTAAGACTCTTGATATGAAAGTAGCAATCATTTCTTTCCTTTAATTGCATTTCAAGTAAAAAGTTTAGGTTACTACGCTGACAATTAAATAAATCTATTATTCTGACTCTTATACACCCAAGTATTTTCATACGCCAACACCATTTTATCAGAGATTTGGCATAGTAGAAGTATGAATAGACATTGGTTAAGAAATCGATATGATTCTCCAAGCATGTGTTGTATATTCGAAGTTGTATTCTGGATTGTCCGTGTCGTGTGTAAATTATTGTAAATTTGATTATTCATACATTGAATATAACCTATTCTGCTTTCAAGAAATCTATTCCTGTGAAATACGCTCTCATCTGATTATATTGAAGATCGACAGTACCAACCCCCAAGGCATATAGGGGACCAACTTCCGCTCCTTGCCAACCCCACAGGGATCTGTGCAAGTATAAACTGTATCAAAAAATGAGGTAAACAACGATCTCTATCAATATGGAAAAATGTGACGTGGAGGCTTACCCCCTATACGAGCGTGCTTTAGATAGACAGATGCTAGCTCTTATATAGACCTGGTCATCGTATTCTAGAAGAAAGATGTATCAAAAATGGAAGGTTTGGATAGATTAATCAGAGCTGTAGACGTACTAGGCTGCTTATAACAGTAAGCTTAAACCTCCTGGAAAGATGAATCAGGTCTATGAGCGTGGGAGGAAGAATTGGCGGCATTGTAATATCTTGAGAACTCAAATACGCTGTATCTGTGAGCAAATATGCAGGCTAAAGTTAGTAAATCGGAGACTTTGAAGGTGTTTAATAACTCAGCTTACCAAAGTTATCTGGTAATGAACTTGACGTCTCGGTCGAGTTATGGATGAGTTCTATCCGAACTTTTGAACGGTTATATAGGGGTCCGTGCATAGCGTCTCCAGGATGTAAAAAGCACAGACCTGGTGAGAACGTGTGATAAAGAGCTCTTTCAGTAACTGATTTAGACACAATCTCCTTTGATAAAACCATATTCCATACTGTACAAGGATATTAGTGCTCGTTAGTGCCCATTGTCCTTGTAGCATCTACCCGACAAACGACGGTTGACACGCGTAGTCATAATCATAAAATTTAGCCATAACATACCGATAAACTGTGTTTGTAGATTGATTTTTAATCTCAATGGATGATTGTAAGACTTTGTATTTTTCAATATTGAACAAAGAACATGTATCGTGGCCCCAGCTTCCTTGGTCGCAGCACTACAAAGAACAATTGTTTTAATACTGCCACTGACCTCTTTGTTACATACATTCTTCACCGTCAGACATACGCAGAGAATCAATTTTTTTATGAACTAAATCATGCTGGAACTGAACTTTACCCGTAAAATGCTTTATCTCTCACACACACTATCTGTACTGACCAATTTTATAGGGGTCCGAGTTCGGCAGCAAAGCTCAGAATTAGAAATCGGAGAAGTTAAGTCTCCACCCGAAACCAGTCGGCAATCAACAAACACGTGTCCCGGATTTATTGGACACTCCTCGACGTCAGACCAGTCTGACTCTGACACTCATCATCAAGCGCTGTAGTTTTATAAGCTGTATTCAATGTCCATTTGTCAAAATAAAGCAGATTGGAATGTATTTGACTACGCCACGGTGGACGTTAGGCAAACCGAAAACGAAGCTATAGAATAGCAAAACAACCAATAATAGCTAACATTGATCAAGGAAACTATAAGTGTACTCTGTACACCGACCCTAATAGTCTATACAGCTGGGTCTTGACTTACTTCAAAATTGTAGAATGTTGAACCGATCCTTCGGAGTCACGTTAACATACCCTAACGCTGTCGAATCAGAGTTTTCCTCCCCACCGGAAGACTTTCTCTTTCCAATGAGCACTAATTTTCCCCATGAGCCAATTCTCAAGGACGGAATACGTGTGCATGACGATGGGGCAATGTATTCCTCGGCACATTCCACGATTTTCTTGCAGACTAATTTGCGGTGTTCGAACATTCCCGTTCCACAGCATGGCCCGCGGCCAATATTGGGAGTAGACGAATCCAACTCGATAATTTCAACATCTGGCATACAGTGAATCGCCATATTCACAATCCGACCCTGAGAAGGAATTTATGAGAGGTTGTAAGTATGGCGTAGCTCAAAGTTAATTACTCACCACAGGATTTAAATCAGTAGTAGACGTCTGAGTTCGACCGTTGCTAGCCACATCAATATACCTGATACTCATCGCCAATCGCCGTAGTTTACCGAGCTTCGAGATGTTGTCATGATTGTGAGAGCCATAGCACCACAGCCCTTCATATGGGGGATCAACTTCAAATTCCTCCAATGACTGAAAATGGTTTTCCAGGTACGATCCTGTGTAGAATTGCTCCGCCATGGCATCACTGGAAGCGTCGGTTGTGAAATTATTTGGTTTCAAAAGTAACTCTTTCAGGCCTACATATGTTGAGAGATATTTCAGAAAAGCGTGAGTTACGCCATCGATGGAGATTTCTGTAAGGTGTATTCCGGCGGCAATGAATGATTCCCAAAGGCCGACGGGGTCTACTTTGAACAGGGTTAGTGAGGTTAAATGGGTGAGGTGAGGTGCGCAAATCTTGTCAAGTAGTAAAAGACATGACGTCAATTTGATATGGCGAAGACGAAGAGGTTCCATGGTAGTTGTTTGATGTTTGAGAAGCTCGCTGAAGCTTTGAGGAAGTCCTGAGTCATTTGGTATTCCGTCAGGATTGAGGACAAGTTCGATAGAGGTAAGTTCAGGGTTACGAACTACCGCCTTAGCGACATTGTCCACTATTGCACTTAGGCGCGTTGATGAGCACCTATGTGTATATACTGCTAGCTCTGATAAAGTGCTTAGTGAATCCAGTTGGAGGGGAATGTCAAAATCGTTAACATGAAGTCGAATTCGTCTCAAAACTGGAAGTTCCTTGAGAGCGTTCATCACAATATGGTAGACGTTTTGGCCGTCTTGTGCATTAGGACCCCACCTTTGAGATAATAGTGTAAGAATGTTATTGAACAGGTTGACTATGTACTCACGTTACAGTATGAACTGCACGCAAAGAGGTAATTGCATCGTACAGGTGGGAATGGACTTTGTCCTTGGCGGTTTTTATTTCGAGAGGACTATTCGGATGTTGATTGACGGAGTTGGTCGTCTTCCGGAATTTGAACGGATTGAAAGACTGCTTGTATTCAGGAGACAGAGTCCAGATCGTGAGTTCTCTAGTAAAGCGACGTCCAGGGTGATTTAACCTCGCTAAACTCTCGAGTTTCTCAACTCCTTGGTGAATATTGTTTCCGTTCACATTCAACCGAATCTTCCTGAAAACTCGCGGCTGTAGAATCTCTGCCATATTTGTACAAGTCAGACGAAGCTGCTTTACGTCTGCAAGTTCCATCTGATACATGAACCGAGGTTATACCCTATTCACTAATCAGAATAAGTGGATAAAACATACCTTTTCACTAATGACCTGTATTAGTTCTGGTGAAAAAGTCGAAAGGACGTTTGTTGCTTGCAATACTTGCATAATGATGCAAATTCAGGGATAAAATGTGGACGGTTGAATCACGCGTAAGTAAAGAAATATTGACTCGATATAGATGGCGGTGCCGGGAGAATTGTAAATATGATATAGAAACTTTTGTAGAGACAACTGTAACCTGGGTTAGTTGGTTGTACAATGTCAGCATATTACGGTGTTCGAGAACCGCGAGCTCTACGATTCTCATTCTCAATCATCAAACTCCGAGTTACATGTGACTATCACAGATCACATGTGCTTGCAGCCTTTGCACTGAGCCTGGAGCGCCACTTATCGACTCTCGTTAGACTATCCAAGAGCCATAAAAAAAGGTGGGAGATGCATCGAGCGCTTAATAATTGCAATAAAAGATGTATCGAGGAAAAAACTGCATAGGAGAGCTCAGAATTCACCTTGAGCTCACCGAGACAACAACAAAGAGTGACTGTACGGTTGCTGGGACGGCAAACCGCGGTGTTTGCCGTCCCGGCAACGTAGCCACATAAGGGTATTGTTTTCTTAGTAAGCTCCGACGTTCATCTGCGCCTCTGTACGCTGTAGCGTAGGAAGCTCTCCTCTTTCGTTGTCGGCTCATCCTGTCCATCTTCTCAAGCGGTACGCACTTACATTTTATCTAGGTTTTCCTACAATTGCTTCGGCATTGAGATCCCAGGTCGGCGCTTTCCGAAGCCAGACCGTGTAGCTTCGTTATTGCCGTCCCGGCATCGGTACAGCCACTTTGGGATTATTTTCTGAAGGTGAGTTCTGAACTCTTCTAAGCAGTTTTCCCCTCTATACAGATTTTATTTCAAACATTAAGCGCTCGATGCATCGCCCCCTTTCTTGTCTACCACGCTTTGTGAGTCTAACGAGAGTCAAAAATTGGCGCGCTAGACTCAGTGCAAAGGCTGCACGCACATGTGATCTGTGATAGTCACATGTAAATCGGAGATTGATGAATGAGATTGAGAATCGTAGAGCTCGCGGTTCTCGAACACCGTAGCATATGGCCCAAGCTGATCAATGTTGCGTAGTTGCCAGGTGACGTACTTGTACGAATTTCTTGTAAGTCCGACGTGAGTCGTGACAAAGCGGAACTGCCAAACAAAGAATGGTAGTTTTAAATTTAACAGAGCGGAGCCCGAATTATGCTGAGTCAGAAAAGGCTTGTGTACGAACGAGCCTAGGCTGACACGGTTTTGCATCGTCATGCCCACATTCACAGTTGATACAGGTTTTTCCGCTCTATTCAATTAGTATGGACATCAAATCTACACTTGGAGCTCTCTGCATGACGAACGCGCTCACACATCCGGCTTACAATTCCGCCTACCGCCTCTTGCTTTCGGCCCATCGACCCGGTTTGCCAACTCAAACACTCATTCGCGAAGTTATTCCAGCATTGGCGACCTTCTTTTGCTTTTTGAAGATGTTCTATTTTCCTTCAAGAGATCAAAAATAGATTGTTTTCATATCACCTGAATCACCGGCGGCCGATCGCCTTCTCCAACGTATTCTCTCTTTCACCCCTATGCTATCACTCAAAGGATGGACTGGAGGCGCGCTTGAGCTCAGTACGACCAGAAATATTCTTACGGTATGAATCTATGCTTTTGATACGTCGAGGATGTGGTTAATGCACTTTTTTCTGGTCCGCGTCACCTGCTAAACATCGTCGAATGTCAATGTGCATGTAACGGGTGCACATAGAGGATCACCTGCTTCTAATCCCCGAAAAATGCTCCAGGTAAGCGCTGTATTCATCTGACTTCTCATGACAGTGCCATACTCCTTCCTCCGTTGCAGACCCACAAATCCAACGACAAATCCCCGTTCATCGTCTATAAAATGGCTCTGAGGTGAGGTAAATCGTAGTTGTCCACAAAATGAAATTCACTCAACTTCTTGCGATCGTCGCGACAGCATCCTTCACAGCTGTCGCTGCTGATGTTCCACTCTATGGTCAATGTGGTGGAGTAAGAATTATTTTTTCGTCTCACAGATATGTACTAACTAACACCACAATTATTTTAGACAGGCTACACGTACGTTTTCGAATAATGATTTTTATAACGGCAAGATCAAAACTAAAATATCCATACGTAGCGGGTCGACAGTGTGCTCTCAGGGTGTCTGTACATACAGTAACCGTGCGTGTTACATTGTGAACCAGCATCCCTCCTGCTTACTAAACCTTTCATGACAGCCTACTACTCCCAATGCATTCCGGGCACGGCATCCAGTACTACTGCTGCAGGCGGAACAACTACTACCAAATCCAGCGCCCCAACCTCAACGGGAACGGGAAAATTGCCAACTAGCTTCAAATGGTCCTCGAGCGACGCCTTAATTTCACCAAAGGTCGACTCACACAATGTTCTCGCCATAAAGGATCCCTCTATCGTTAACTACAACGGCGTCTATCACGTCTTCGCCAGTATAGTTACCTCGGGAGGCTACAGCATTGTCTACCTCAACTTTACCGACTTCTCGCAAGCACACAATGCAAACCAATTCTACCTCCAAAACTCTGCCATCGGATCTGGATACCGTGCTGCACCACAGATTTTCTTCTTTGCTCCGCAAAACTTGTGGTACCTCGTCTTCCAGGACGGCAACGTCGGATATTCTACCAACCCCAATATCAGTAACCCAGCTGGATGGAGTGCCGTTCAAAACTTCTACAGCAGCACCCCGTCCATCATATCAAGCAACATCGGCAGCGGAAACTGGGTAGACATGTGGGTCATTTGCGATAGTGCCAACTGCCACCTCTTCTCTTCAGACGATAACGGCCACCTCTACCGCGCCGAAACCTCCCTCTCTAACTTCCCCCACGGATTCGGCCAACCCGTCATCGCAATGAGCAGCCCTAGCAACATCTATGCCTTGTTCGAGGCCTCGAACGTGTACAACTACGGCAGTGGATACCTTCTCATCGTCGAGGCGATCGGCAGCGACGGACACAGATACTTCCGCTCATGGACCTCCAGCAGCCTTACGGGTACATGGGCCGAACTCGCCGACACCGAATCCAACCCCTTCGCGCGTTCCACCAACGTCGTTTTCCCAGAGAACCCGGGCTGGACGCAGGACATCAGTCACGGAGAGATGATTCGTTCTGGCCACGACCAGACGTTGACCATCGACCCATGCAACTTGAAGTACCTCTACCAAGGAGACGCACCTGGAAGCTACAGTGATTATAACTCGATCCCGTGGCGTTTGGCATTGCTCACACAGACCAACTCTGCATGCTGATGACGTATTAAAGTAATACTAAATCACGGTACATGTAGTTGTATTGAAATAAAGACATCTTTTCGATTTCAATAACCATTTCTTAAGTACTAAGTTTACAGAACGGTACCTATAGTCCGATCGTATCGTTAAATTTAATGTGAGCGGTGCCGCTCTGATAAATATATGATGTTTACTAGTGTGGTTCATTTGTATTCGAATGAAATTTGAGTAGCACTCGTCCAGGTAGAGTTCTTTATTTCGACAAAAACAAAAATGTCTGGCTTACTTTTCGTCTTGTAATTGGTCTTTCAAATTTAAATTTGCTGTTAGTGACTATCCGGGTTCTTCTGCGATGCCACTAGGGCAATTGTTTGTCAGTAAGTACGTGTACGTCTCGATAGAACAGAATTACGCACATCCTCTAATATCGGAACTCATCACAGGTCTGTCGATCCTCTGATTTCATTTAGGAATTTCTTATGCCTCATGACCTTCGAATCTCTGATGTTAAACGTCCGTGATAGAACTTCTATGTCATCATTTCCGTGCTTCGAAGTTCGACTCACTTCTGAGCTTCGGGGTTTTAGTTATATTTCAGTGAAAAGGTATCAGTATGAATAGACATACATTATCCAAAGTAAGGACAGTCTGTCTTCACGAGCTCAAAGGTGTCTCCTACTGGCACTCTCTACTATGTAACGGGTGCATAGTTGAATGATCACCTGTTCTAATACACTAGCAACGCGCGGAAGTGCACCTCGTTCTGTTGTCTTCTTTGATAGATGTCCGCTGGAGGCCCAGAGAATTATGCGACAAATCCCCGTAGGCCATGTATAAATTAGCCCTTAGGTCAACTAGGTGGTCGACTAAGTAACGATGAGAATCACTCAAGCGTTGACTATCGCTGCCGTATCATTTCTCTCCTGCGTGAACGGCGAAGACCACCCAGTTGATCGCAGTGTTGACGTTCCACCTTTTGGTCAATGTGGTGGTGTACGATTTTAGCCTTTTTTGAACTGATGGGATATTGACACAATGTCGTATAACTGAAGATTAATTATACGTATGCCTCTGACTTGTTGATTACTGCTATTTTCTCATATATCAATGTTTTACCAGAGGTCCAACCAAATGTTTAGCGGGCACATGTGTACGCCAAAGCGGTAATTGCGTCTTCGCTATATGACAATATCAACCGCTAAGACTGAAACACGCTAGATGAGTACTCTCAATGCATTCCTGGACCCAAACACAAGAAAGGTTTACCGAGCAGCTTCAACTGGTCATCAAGCGATGTTCTGATTTCTCCCAAAAATGATTCTCGCGCCGTCGTCAGTATCAAGGACCCCTCCATCGTAAACTATAATGGGGTCTGGCACGTCTTCACAAGCATCGTATCTTCCACGACTGGATATAACATGGTTTATCTCAATTTCACCGATTTCTCCAAGGCCCATCTTGCAGACCAGTTCTATCTCGTTGACTCGCCGATAGGAGCAGGATATCGTGCTGCACCAGAGATATTTTTCTTTGAGCCTCAAAATTTATGGTATCTCATCTTCCAGGACGGCAATTCCGGATATTCTACCAACCCGGACATTGGGAACCCGGCAGGATGGAGCGCCGTACAGAACTTCTTCACTGACGTACCGGCCACTGTGACAAACAATTGGGGTCCAAATGGCGGATGGCTTGACATGTGGGTCATCTGTGATGCCGACAACTGCCATCTGTTCTCGTCCGACGACAATGGCAACCTCTACCGCGCCCAAACGTCCATATCTAATTTCCCCAATGGTATGGGAGAGCCTGTCATCGCAATGAATGATCCCAATAAATTTGCACTGTACGAGGCTTCGAACGTTTACAATTTCGGTACCGGATATCTTCTCCTTGTCGAGGCGATAGGAAGTGATGGACACAGATACTTTCGATCTTGGACAGCGACTGACCTTGCTGGAACTTGGACACCTCTCGCTGACACCGAGGCTAATCCTTTCGCTCGTGCTAGCAACGTTGTTTTTAAAGAGACGCCAGGTTGGACACAGGACATCAGTCACGGAGAGATGATTCGAGCCAGCCACGACCAAACATTGACCATCGACCCGTGCAACCTACAGTACCTATATCAAGGAGACGTACCCGGAAATTATAGCGATTACAACTCAATTCCCTGGCGATTAGCCTTACTTACCCAGACGAACTCGGCTTGCTGATAATTTTATTGAGCCTGTCTGAGAGACAAATGAAATCACATGTGTACTTAGCTATATGTTTGCTCGTCAAAAAAGGCCATTGGGTATGCACAATTATAGAACAAGTCCATCAATCTCATTTTTATTCCTATCAAATGACATATTTCTCAAGATACACCACGATCGTGAGGATAACCACTACTTAGGTTGCGACACAATGTTGCCTAATGTCGACAAGTCACACTGTCAATCCCGTACCCCTTCCTTCGGTGTCGGTCGTTATGTGTTTTACTCCGCTCCGAGACCCAGAGAAGTGATTCCATGATCGAGGACTCGTTCTATGCCGGGGCCAGAGAAATTCTTCTATTAATTGTACACGCTTGTATACACGGCATTCGCGCAAGTGTCGGTCCGAGTCCGGGATCACACACTCGATACATATCATGGAGCAGCCGGGGAGCTAATTATATTTCAACATTTGAACAGACTTTCAAGGTAACATTTTTGATACGATTGGTCTTACAAAATATTTCATGTTTATGGATCTTGATACGACTGCAATATAATACGATGTAGTCCTATGCCCTCTTCTCATATATTCATGTCCACTGGGATGGGGATCGTCATATCGAGGTTGAAGCTGTCAGACGCAGACAGAGCGAAGCCCTCGTACAAGTATACTAACCCAAAAAGAATGAACAACGCTGAACCACCATATGTCACTTGATGAAAGGAAATCAGTTTGCTCCTGGAATTAATAAGTCGGTAGATGCGAAGATACACACCGTGTTTAACCGATATTTTTGTTGAGATATATCTACCTCCCACCACAGCGAGAGCAGTGCAACATGAATGTCCAAGTACCGTTCCGGCTGTCACCAGATATATATTCTATCGATGTAGGTCAGTACCGGCATGTAGAAAGCAACAAACAGACGGGAATACGGACGTGCGCGGCTCCGAGAATTATGGTAGCAATTTGACTTCTATCTCCCCATTCTGCAAGGAAAGTGAGAACAAACGCCTGGACAAAGACTGGTCCGAAAAGTAGACTGCAAACGCTGCGTGTCTCATCCATCCAGGAAGTCTTCGCTCGCATTTTGCTTGTGGACAATCCACTGTTCGATCCTTGCTTTCGCCCATGCTTTTCCATGCTTTCTGGTGGGTAGCTCCCCGTGCGTTGATTTCCTAAGTCTCCTCGACGCGATTCATGTTTCCACTGATCTCCTTCAATGTCTTCCTCAGCCTCTCTCATCTCCTCCTCAATCTTTCCTGTTCCTGATTCCATCTCCTTCGCCTCATTCCACATCTTCATCCCAAATATGAGAAAAAGTGCTGATGCGCACCATTGGGTCCATCCACGAGGAATTAATGCAGGAAGAATTTGACCCAGTGAGGCGGACAAGAAAGACATCAAAAAAAGCGAGAGAAATGCCCCCAGAAAGACCGCCAAACGGAGATGCCGCATAGCGAGTATGGCAGCAATAAGGAACGTTTTGTCGCCTATTTCCGACACTATGATCATCGAGAATGATTGGGCAAAGGCTTGGATTGAGGAAGTTGGGTATCCGTTGGGAAGGGCCATGGTGGGGACTCTGGACGACCTTGGGAGGCGGCTTCGAGTCCCAACGCACATCGACCATTTTGAAGACTAGAACACTCACGGACAGCAAATCTCACAGTAAGCAAAAATCTTGTCGGTAAAACATCTATGGTGGTACTTCGCCGAGTCGCACAGGTGTTTGATGCATATCCCAATCCTGGTAGGTGGGTAATGCTGATTTTTTTATGAACCGAGGTCATGGTTGGGTCGAGGACGTGTGAGGTAGATTGTCGGCAATCAACATCACGTTCGTGAATCACTTTTACCCGAGAGCGTGATGAGTGAAATGCATGAGACTTATTCCCCACCGCCAACACACCGCGCTCGCTGATTTGGAAACAAAACTTGAGTGACAGATCAAGCGCCGACGGTACGTCGTAATCACCTTGCAATCACCGCTTCTACTAATATACAGGTTTGTGCAATGCTTTTAGACTATGTCATTTTCAAGGACCTGCAAAAGAAATACTATAGGACCAAGTTCAAGTTCCTACCGGAAAACTGCAATTAAACTAAACCTATGAACATAAAATTTTTTGCTATTGCTAGTGAGAGTACCACAATATTGGGTTTTCCTGTCGCACCGAATTTCGTGTGGTAGATGGATGGACGTGAATTTCTCAATCGAACAGCGCTTCGCGTGAGCGAATATATGTAGATTTTGTTATCAAAATGTACTGTCGCTTCATAAATAGACCAAAACGCGCGAGGTAATTTTAGCACGACCCAAAAATACATCGACGCGAGAGATAGAGGACCCAAAGGTTAGGATAACTTGAAGGTATCCATTATTCTGGTAGACATTAGCTGGCGAGACGTATTGCTCCCTTGTGTTGCTCTCGAGCAACACTTCTACATGTAAATGGATTAAAAATGGACAATCTACCTCGTTGAAAAATGTATAAGAGGTGACTGGATTGTTGGTGATAAAGACAAGGAAATCTTCCTCTCTAGCAGATTCTCCAAGTATGGCTTTCAAGAACGCTCTCGCCGCCCTGGTTATGGCTCTCCCCTTGGTTGCTGGTACGTCCATAAGATCCCAAAGTACACTTTCATTGTCTACCCATTCTTAACGCGTCGCGATTTGTAGGTTTAAGGACCAAGCGAGCGCTGTGCCCAGATGGTATCCATACTGCCACTAACGCAGCCTGCTGCAACCTCTTCCCGGTTGTCAAGGATATCACCGAAAACCTCTTTGAGAACGAGTGTGGTGATGGCGTACGTTTTCTGCATTCTACGCGTTGATGCGCCATCATTATGCTGACTATCATCCCTTATCCAATAGGCACATGGTGCTTTGCGTCTTGTCTTCCACGACGCCATTGGCATCTCCCCCACTCTTGGGTAAGTGTCGATAAAATCTGGTTTATATCACTTTGATACTTAAAACGTCATTTGTAGTGGTGGAGGCGCTGACGGATCGATCGCTGTCTTCAATGAGACCGAATTGACCTTCCATGCCAACACTGGTATCGACGACGTCCTCGACGCCCTTGGCCCATTCCTCATCAAGCACTCCGACAAGGTCACCCCCGGAGACTTGTAAGCTTTAATTTATTTTCCCGCCCTGAATCAACCTGGTGTACTGAAAAACACATTTAGTATCCAGCTCGCGGGTGCAGTCAGTCTCGTCCAGTGCAACGGTGCACCCCGCATCCCATTCCTTCTCGGTCGTGCACCACCCAAGGCTGCATCCCCACCCGACCTTGTCCCAGAGCCCTTCGACAGCATCCCCAAGATCCTCCAACGCTTCAAGGAGGTCGGCTTCTCTCCAGCTGAGGTTGTCGCTGTTGTCGGTGGCTCGCACAGTGTTGCTGGTGCTGATGACATTGTACCGAACTTGGAGGGGTACGTCAATATTCATTGCGGATAGGTTCGTAGATTTGCTGACGCATCATATTTTAGTGTTCCTTTCGATCAGACCCCTGATGTTTTCGATAGTGAGTGCCATACCCCTGGATATGATCTTTTGACGGGGGGGGAATTGTTGCTGATGAAGGATTTATCTAGCTCAAATTTTCGTCGATGTTCAGCTTCGCGGAACAATGTTCCCTGGGTGTGTATTACAGTCCCAAACATAGGTTGTTGATGCACGCTTACACTTAAATATAGAAATGGAACCACAGAGGGTGAAGTTGAAACCGCTGTGCCGGGAACCGTTCGTCTCCAATCCGACCACTTGGTACGTCTGTTATCGCCCTGTTCTTGTGGACCGTCCTCTGAGATTTGGTGATTTAGCTCGCTCGTGACCCTGCTACTAACTGTGAATGGCAATCCTTCGTCAGTGAGTATCGGCGTTTTATTAAATGTGAAGCTAGTTCTAACCAAAGTTTTTTGACAGACAACCAAGCCAAGATGGCAAAGGCATTCGGTGATGCCGTCTTCAAGCTTTCCCTTTTGGGCCAGGACCCACGCAAGGTATGAAATAGACATACCTATTTCAATTCTCTCAGTGCTAAATGTGTCCCAGATGATCGACTGCTCTGAGGTTATCCCCAAGGCTATTCCATTCACTGGAGGCCCTGCTACTTTCCCCCCTGGCAAGACCATCAAGGATATCGAGCAAGCTGTGAGTGTCCCTTTTGAGAAATATCATGGTAGGAGGGAAGCGCTGATTGTTGAATATTGACAGTGTGCCACCGCTACCTTCCCCAACCTCAGGACCCAGCCCGGCCCACCGACCACCGTCCCCCAGATGTTCGTGACCGTTGTTCTAGAGCATGATTTGATATGCTGACATATTCATTTCTTGACAGTCCTCAACTCTAGAAGGCATATTTGCGGTTTCAGTCTTGAATTTGGATTTCTTATTTACTTATTATGGATATGGAGTGATTTGGTATTGGTTGAGGTGTCTATACCATGTTGTATTACCAGTGACAATGCGAAATACATCTTTAGAAGTGTTTTCGTCGAATTTGTTAGCCTTGTGCGCGTCGTTGTGAATTGTTCTTAGAATGGCGTTGAATACTGAATGGTTAAACATAGTATTTATTTACAGATATTTGATACCTCTCGATCATGTCATCCCTAACATGTCGATGTTTCTCACTGACGTGTACATGAATAAATTGTATGTGTCCCACTATTTCGAACTGCACGCTTTGGCAGACTGAGAGCTTAAGCCTGAACTTTGCCTGAGTGCCTAATGTTGTCAACGAGAGGAAAGTTGCAGCAAACCCAGACGCGTCGATTGGATATTTTACATTGGCATGCTCTGCGCATGATCATGTATATGAATTAGACTCATCTTCATGCATGCGTGCTTACCGATCCCACGCATAGGAAAATCACGGTGACGCGGCGTAGTTGTGCCTCCGAGCGCGACCCAGCGTCCGCGATGATGGTGTACCAACGGTGCCTAAACTATGTATCGGATTAATATATATATATTTGTATGTTATTCATCCGGCTACAGGCGGCTTGGACGGGTGAAAATGTGAACCCGATAAAATACCATTGTTAATTTACTTTAATTTACATTATATTACCGCCCTTGATGGATTTCAGGATTAAGCTTATCCTTTGGGGAGAGAGTACTCGACTACGAGTAGTAGATCCCGACTTTCGTCTGTCCGCGTCCATGTGGTGTCGCGTCCGATATCGTCAGTTATTTCGGCCCTGTACTCTCATTTATACACAGTCAACAACGCATTGTTATTGGCATCACGGTCGAATTCGAAGTCGAAGTCGAGCGCTCAGCATCCATATCCACAGCTATCCTTGGTTCAACACGCTCTTCATCCAGCTATGTATAATTGTACCCACGCAGAGCACGGAAGAAGCCCGCGAGTGAGATGAGGTGAGACAAGGTGTGATGAACTGAGGTATACGCGCACTCCTCTTACATCCAAGTTCCTGCTCGCTCGCTGCCAATCTCAATGCCAATGGTCGATACCTGCATAGTCGTAAACAGATTCAGACAGCCTATGTGCTCTACGGCGTCTACGCGCTGGTGCTTACCCAACCTTCATTCCTCTCAGAATTTAATTTACTGTAATAATTTTATCCTATCCTATCCGCCTTTCTTTCAAGTTTCCTTTCGAGCATTCGGTCATCCCGGCTTGATTGTTTACACTTCCGCTTCCGTTATTAATATCCAGTTGGGAAGAGAGGTCTTCGCGCAGCGGCAGCCTTGGCAAGGTACCCTGAGGCTCGGCGCGGATGTCGTGGGAAAGGGTTAAGGTTGGACACATCGCTCACGACCCCTCCATTCCGGTTCCAGCTTTCCATTTCTCCCCTCCATTCCGTCGTCCCTTTCCTTTCTTCCTCCATCTTCTCGAATCATTCTCTCACAAGTCTAGAGGGTGGTTTACACTGTGCTCGTATCAGATCCATTTGTTCATGGCTGCGATTACCGCTCTATTGAAAATTTGAAGACTTTCGTCTGGACGACGTTCGGGGTGTTTCCAAATTGGATTTCGATTTCGATTTGTGTTGAGACGAGAGTCGGTGCAAGGAACGAAAACGGTGCGCGGCGGGGGCCAGGTGACCTTCGCGGGCATTAGACGATAGGAGGAGGAGGCGCTCGTACCATTATAACCTCTCGCATCTACGACCTTCAATCCACAACCACACACACACATCCGTTGACTCATTCCACGCCATTTGTTCGGTGGCGACACAAATATAACTATGCACCCATCTACACGTTCGATATCCACGCATCTAGCACCGTTCCCTTCCCCGGACACCGGCGCTGCAGGTGAGCGCCCACGGCACCGTCTTTATCTCTGTAGAGACCACGTTCTTACTAGGTGCATTGCTGTTCCAGATACCTCTTTTAGTTGTGAATGTTGTGCAGAGCACCGTACATCGCACTTGCACTTGAATTTGCACTGCAGGCATAGCTCGAATTTGGGGTTGGTAAACTCCCCTATACAAACATCACATTTCTCTGCCACTTCCATATCTACGCCCGCTTCGACGTCCATTTGCATGCCTACTTCAGCTTCCATCTCTACGTCCACGTCCGAGTCCTCCAAATCTTCTACGTCAATGTCAACGCCAAAGGTGATGTCGGTGTCAGCCACGACACCTACTAGTCCTGCTGAACGTGGGCCTTCGATTCATCCGCACACGGCCACACGCACGCCACACGTCAGTGGCAGCCGCCGGGTATACAAGCTTCCCGCTCCCGCATCCGCGTATGTTGCCACTTCAGGTTCCGGTTCTGGCAATGGTTTGCTTGAGGATCGATTCAAGATGACAATGGGTACGCGGATATGTTCCGTTGGGGTTCGAGAGAGGGAGGGGGAGGGGGAGGAGAAACAAAGGGGGTTGGAGCTAGAGGATGACGGAATTGGCATAGGGATGGACAACAATGTTCGACGGTGAGTGTCCCCCAGTTCTTCCTTGCCGCTTTCTCCTTTCTCCGTTCCGCTTATTCTTGAATGATTTTTTCTTAATTTCCTTTCTTTTCGCCTTTCTTCTTTTTTATATCTCTTCTCTTTTTCTTCATCGTACCCCAATTTTTGGGGTTTCGGTTTTTACTTTTACTTTGCTTTGTCTTACATTACCAACACCCGTATTCTGTCCGTTAAATGCTTTCATTTTTTTCATTGTTCTTCTTCCTTCACCTCCTATCCAACCCCGCACCCGCTCCCCCACATTCAAGCACAACACGTCGATCCTCTCGCTTGTCGTCTTATCGATACTTAGTGCGACATCACTGCAAGCATGCATTGGCGCATTCAGTATATGAACATTCGTTCATTGAGCGATCGTGTTTCTGTGCTTCTGAGTTTCGCGTTCCCGACCCTGGATGTTGGTACCTGGCTTGTACCTGGACCTAAACGGGGAGGTTCAATGAGGACTCAGGCGATGGGCCCCTTCGTGGGTGGACCTGGGATGTGGGATAGGAGGTGTTTGATGGGCCGCCTTGTCCTTGGGCGTCAGCGCTTGGGTATTGTTTGTTTGGCCTTTGGTTCCATCATTCCTATCACTTTTTCTTGTTTCTTTACTTTTTTCTTTTCCTTTTCTTTTTTATTTTTTGTATGGGACGTGTTGAGACGAGATTGGATGGGTGTGTCTGTTTACCCGTCCGTCCATCCAACCATCTATCGCCTGTCGCCTGTCATCTGTATGGCCGTCCATGTCGGGAGGGCAGGCGTCACATCCGTTTTTACCATCCATGACCCACGACCCGCCGCATCATCGCCCAAGTCTGCACCACCATCATTTACCATCATCATCATTCAGCTTTATCGTCAACCAAATCCTTCTTGCTCGCCGTTATTCTTATCTGTCGTCTTTGCTTTTACTTTTGCTTTTGCTTTTTACTTTTGCTCTTACTCTTGCTTTTCTGTGATTCTTTTCCCTTGTTCTGTACTCTTAATCGTATTCTTATCCCTACCCATAATCCTATACCGAATCCTATTCTTATTCTTATTGTTATTCATATACCCACCCTTGTTTCTTCCCGACCTCACTTGTTCTTGTCCTTGTTCCCACCTTGGATACCACCCCATCGTCATCACCATCCTCAAATACCTTGCTGACATTCCACTAGGACTATGACCAGAACACGTACGACCTCTGATTTGGATCGGAATCAGGAGTGTGGGCTTAAATCCGTGCTCTGTTTTCCCGTTTCCCTACCTCCTTTTCGACAAGTAGTCCAACGAGGGCGTTTGGGACGCAGTATTGACGAAGTCGAGATGCAAACCTTGGACGCGGAGGCTGACACGGACGCCACTGCCACTGCCAGCAAATCTGTTACCTTCAGCGAAAATCAAAATCGAAACGTAAACGTAAAAGGAAGTTGGAGCTCGGGTGCTCGTTCTAGTTCCACTGTCACCGCCTCCGTTACCGCCACAGCGACATCCACGAGCACTACCATGACGGTACGCCGGCGACCGAGCAATGAGAGCATAAAGGAGAGTATAGCACTTAAGCCGCGCGTGTTGGGTGTATTTGTGCCTTCACTCCCTGTGGAGCTATGGGCGCTGATATTT
Source organism: Psilocybe cubensis (assembly GCF_017499595.1). Lineage (NCBI taxonomy): Eukaryota > Fungi > Basidiomycota > Agaricomycetes > Agaricales > Agrocybaceae > Psilocybe > Psilocybe cubensis. The sequence goes on along the minus strand of NC_063002.1, from coordinate 4,039,713 downwards.
GGCTATTCGTGCGCGGCGTACTTTAATCGTCCGTCTGCGTCTTCTTCCGATGACAGAGAAACCAAAAACAAAAGCGATAACGACTCTACCTGGGCGTCCGCGCCCGCGCCCGCATCACCCAGCATCCCACAGCACATCCGGCGCGCGCAGTACACCGCGCGCCTGCGCCACGCCGACGCCATCTCGCGCGTGTGTAGGCTTTGGAACCTGGTGGTGCAGGAGGCGATGTATGAGGTCGTGTGGATTGGGAGTGCACGGCAGGGGAGGTTGGTCGCGGAGAGGTTGGGTGGGGATGCCTGTTTAGAAGGGTTGAGGGGTGGAGAAGTGAGTACGACTGTGTTTGCGGGAGGTAGAGGTGAGAAAAAGAGGAAGATGGGCTGGTTCGGACGTGTGCGTGGGCGCTCGCGGATGGCGACGAAGGACAGTAATATTGCACAACCATCACCCGTCTCGGCCTCCTCCTTAAAGTCAACATCCGCTCCCACCATTTCTCAAGTTCGAAGCTGCAACCCAGGCATCCACATTCGCGCACTGCACATCGAGACGCCGAGCATGGAGCGCTGTTCGCCGCATGATCTCCTTCTGATCCTGCAACACTGCCCGCGGCTGGAGACGTTTGTGGACGCGAGGAGTGTAAGGAGGCCGATGCATCCTCTTGTGCTCAGTTTATCGCCCGTAGCCCCGTTTGCTGCTTCACGAGTGCAAGCCCTGGAAACGCACACGGACTCTGACCTACTCACTACCGACGCACTTCTGGACACTCTTCTCGCGCGACCACTCAAGAAGCTCACGTGGACGAATTATGAATACGATGTTATGAATCATGACGGGGGTCACAGATTTTATGAAGATGTGCTTGCACGGCGATTGGGTGCCCAGGGAGGTGTTGGGGAAGGGTTGGAGGAATTGGAGGTTGTTGTCAGTGGGAAAAGTGCGTTTGGGATGGGAAGCAGGAATACGAGTGAGGAGAGGCAGTGGGGTGTGCATTTCGGAGATGGAGGTGATGAAGAAGAAGAAGAATTAAATCAAAACGGTATGGGGTTGAGTTTCGTGACCCACTTCGAATCGAGGGTCAGTGCTTTGAAGCTCACGCAACTCACTGCACGATATACGACGACGACGACGACGACACGGAGCTTCGTATCACACTCTCCAACTTCGTCTGATATTGATGGGCCGACGCTTACCCTCCCCGCCCTCCGCACGCTGACGGTCACGCTCGACAACACGACGTTCGCAGTGCTCTCGACTTGGTCCATGCCCCTGCTCACTGCACTGTGTATCACCTCCGCCGATTTTGGGTACCGCGGAAACGGATTCCGTGCGTTCTTCGAAATGCACGGTGCCAAAATCAAGCAGCTCGAACTCGGACACTCAAGCGCAGACCTTGGCCAGGAGGAGGCGTGGGTCACCCAGCGCCCCTCAGACAGTTCAACCGCCACGAGCAGCCCACAGAACGAGCCGCCCAGTATCCCTCTTGCAGCGTGGTGTCCGAACCTGTCGACGTTCATTTGTAGTGCAGACGCGGAATGGAGCTGGTTGTCACCGGACTGGATTGCACCGCATGTTCTGCTGCCTGCGCATCCTGGTCTCGAGCGTATCGGGGTACGTGGCGTCGAGCGGCGGGTCAGGTCTGATTGGGAAGACGCAGAAAGAAGAGCGGGCGGTGCATATGTGTACGAGGTCGTCGATGGTGTTGTCCGTGTTGGTGCTTCCTCTGATGCTGGTGTACGAAATGGGGGTGAAGATTACCCTTTCTTCATGCTCGCCGAGCAATTTGGGAGCTTATTACGGCGGGAGGCTTTCCCATCCCTCGCACGTGTGTGTGATATGAGCTGGGAGAGCGATATGATTAGGAAATCGGGGAGGCTATCGCCTTCAATGGCCTTTTCGGATTCCTGCTCTCTGTCCTTATCGCCGCCCTTGCCGTCATCCCCACGAATGCACTGGCTCCCTTCTTCTCCACCTAAAAAGCACTCTATCAAGGGTGTACATGCTGAGCGTGTTCGTCGTGTCGAGCGTGCGCAGAAGAGGCAGATAGATAGATTTTGGGGAGGTGTTTTAAAGAGCTGCGAGGAGCGCGGAATTAGATTGGAGAATTGGCGGGGAGAGGAAGTGATTTTGGCAGTACAAGGTGAAGATTCTGGGTGCCGATGACACACATACTCGGACCTGGTGCCTCCTACCTCGTTGGAAGCTTTTCCCACTCAACATTCTATCTATCTCGTTATGCATTTCCCCTTCGAAGCAGTGTCTTCTTGATTTATGGTTCAATTTTTTTTGGGTTTTTTGTGTGTTTATCTTGGGACTCTGAACATTTTTTCAGCGATTTGAAGAAAAAAACATCTCATTTCACTATTTCATTTATACCCTTCATCACAATTCACGATTCTGGTCGCTTTCTAGCTTTCTTATACCTCCCATTTACGACCATCTTATGACCCATCAGATTCCTTTTCGTCATATTTCTTCACGACCTTCACGATCCCCTTTTGCATGCATGAACAGTGATGACCATAGCATTGTCCTTCTTCTCAATATCTTTCAACCTTTGTACATAATACGATGACGACATTTTGAGGTTCGATTTGTAGATTTTGTGTGTTGTATAAAGCCTTGGTCTTCTTCATTTTGTACTTTATCCGATATACCTCGTTTGTGTCATATGAACGCTGCTGGAGTTGAAGCAGTACCTGTTCCTATAAAGCATCGGAGATGGCGAATAAATGGAAACACTAGGATAGAATGTGTTAGACTCGCTTGGCAATAGCATTGCATTCAAAAAAGCGGAGTAGAGGACATGGCAGTAATGTGGAGAACCAATGTTGAGAAGACTAAATAAATAACCTTGTCGCCTCTTTTGTAGGAAGGAGGAAAAAAGACACTAAGATCGAATTACAGAAGGCTATTCCGGTAATTGCAATTTGGCATTTTCTACATGAAATCCTGATCAACAGGAAAGGGGGGAATGTACACTCAGTTAAAAGGCAAGTTTGTCAATGTCACTACATCTAAGTAAAATTGTGAAAAAACCACTTCATTCAAGAAATGAATGAGTGAGTTCGAGTATATTTTAAATAATTTTATAAATGCTTCAAACTTCAGCTTTCTTCCCGCCAAGCCAATGGAAGCGACGAAATCAATAAAGATTATACCATGCTCTGTGCTGCCGTGCTGCTGGGGGATCGGTCTAATTTCTGTACTTCTCCGTTCACCGAGGAGTTATCCTTTTTCCCTGGACCGTCAATGTTGATACTGCCAGTTACGTTGCTATTTTCCTGGGAATTATTGAAATTCAACCCTGAAAAATGCGGAATTGCATTAGAGGGTATTGTATTCTCCGTGGTGTTAGATATAGCGAGTCGCAGCACCATGACCGTAGGTGCCATTCCCTGATGCAAGACAGATCGCACATCAGCACAACAGCTTATCATGTCCCGTAGCAATTTATGTACAACGTACCGATACAACAGATAGTGCCGCTGCAATATAGAACTGCGCCTCTGATAACGGGGACTCTACGGTATAAAACGGTGGGATGACAGTAGCCATGGCATACAAGAAAAGGACAACTGAATACACTGCAGATGATTCAAGAATAGTAGCCACGATGCGATTGTATCGCGTTTTTGATTTCCAAATAGTGCCAGAAGCCGTCTGGATTCTGTATCCAATGAGAAATGTTGCAGACATTGTGGTTCCCAACGACATGAACGCGAGAGCGGTCGCTAGGTTGTGTTCTGGAGCAACACTTGAAGTACTGGTAAGAAGATCTGCCAAAGCGTCTAAAATGGTACTGGTAATACAGATTGCTGCAATACTACTTAGTTCGAGTAAACAGGTCAAACAAAACGGTTGAACGCCGTACCAAGCTCCGCAATCAAAAGAAGTGATGGAATAGCGATCACTCTTTTGGATTGTCCCCACACATGGTAGCACCTCCAAATCTACCAATTGAAGTATCAAATGGTAGTTAAAATTGAGCAAGAAGAATGACTAACCAATAGCCCATCAGAAATAACAAACGTGAAGTTCTGTAGAAATGCAACCATTGCCCGAAACCAGGTAGGAACATCCTCCGATGCCCAGAAGATAGAGTCTCTGGTATCTCCATTGTTTATGAATGAGATATCGAGGAAGTACCATTGAAAAACAAAGCTCAAGAACGCAAATACGTATAACACTGAGATTGTTGTCAATACCACCCGATAGTTCGTATTGGATGACTTCTTCGACCCTGAATTCTAATAGCATTAGGTTGATCTTGGGCTACTTGCATCAAATAACTCACGGTAGAAATGAACTGTTACGAAATAAACGAGTGTGTATATTCCTGGACAGAAAATATATTGGCTCGCATTTTCTGTGGTAAGAAAAATGAAACGTACCCATAAGAAAGTTGTAGAACATTGAAGCATTGAGACTTCCGCTGATTGTATATCCTTCAATGACGGATGGAAAAGTTCTGCTAGGAGTGGGCATAATGAGGCAGTTGTAGATGCCGGTTATGAAAAAAACAATGACCAGCGTCAGTATTTGTACTAGCCAACCAAAAAGGGTAAAATAGGAAAGCCTTACGTTTTGATCGAACCCCTTGACAGCCCCTGAGGGCTTGATTGATTCTATTTTTCTGACAAGACATTCATCTGTCAAACCCTCTGGCGTGGATTGGACGGGGCTTTGGCGCTTAGAACGTAGAACGACCAAACCGGCGAACATGTGTTTTGTTTTTTTCCTTTAAAAGCTACAGAATATTTGATCCACGAATATGTATGCACATCTTTACTGGTAATAAAAGGATACAGATCCCGTCGGTAAGTGTTATTTTTTTTTTTGACTAAAGATGTCCAATTCAAATAAGGCCTACTGCGTTATCTCTACAGCACTTATATCTATTTGCGTCTCAATAAATGATATCATTGGATTGCTGGCCGTCATAGCGATGAAGCAGTTGTCATAAGTCCCAACGATAAATTTTCAGGGTTGCGCTTGACTCAATTTGTATCAGATAACGACATGATATCTCTCTGTGAGTAGATAAATGATGACAATGATTATCGGATGAATCACCGCGATTAAAACACCCTGACTAGACAACTGAATACTATCTAGGAAGGGTATTAGAACAGGATGGGAGAGAAGAAGCAGCAAAAAATAAAATGGAAGCAAACATTGACAGATTAACAGTCCAGGTGGGCGCTGTATCGTCGGATATCGCTGGCCATTAATTTTTTTTAATATTAAAAAAAAAAAAGTCTATAAATTTTTTTTAAAAAAAAATTGCCTTCGGATCATCAGGGAAAAGTAGAACTAGATCCTGCCTGAATGCCCATGTAATACATCACAAGGCCAAGATATTATGGCTATCTATAGGAATCAAGTATGAGAAAGGAAGATAGGCGCGGCCGAGTAAAACTATTGCACTGAGTAGGTGTTACCTCCACAAATGGAGAGGCAATTATATCAAAAGATTTGTACAGTACATCGAAGAAGGTGGTTATTCAGTTGCCCCGGCTGGGTCGCAACATGTTTAAATTGGAAGGATACTCCGCTGGGCCAGAACGAGGACCGTTGATATAAATACACATATAGTATTCATATAGTATTTGAATGGTTTGGAAAGTCAAAGAAACACAAGCATCTATCAATTTCGAATGTGGAGATCACCTCAGAACCGTGGACGTATAAAGCAGGGAGCGGAATAATTGAAAGGCAGCAGTTTTAATATTGTCGACTACACTATTGCCTTGGTTAATCATGGAAGCTGTGCTATGTTAATTTTATAGCTATTGTGTTGCGTAAGGTATAGATTTATATCAGCTCGAAGAGTCTTCTACAACTGTCGTAACACCTACTATTGACTGAAGAAGTCGAGATACGTTACATTTTCATCCACACTCATATAATAACTTCTGATATCAACCTGATTCTCGTTGAGATAAAAGTTTCAGGCAAGTCTAAGGTCTCTTTGCTGGCTGATCAGGAGTCCGCAGAGAATTTCAAAGCCTAAAGGTTGAGCCATTGTAGACGTTGAGCCAGTGGATGGGGTTGGAACCTTTCCACATGAATTTGAGAACGAGTGCGTACTACTCGTTGCCCATGCGTGGGAAAAATATGGATTACGTCACTTCGGTTAGAGCAAAAACCTTTTCGGCCGAGGTCATGCTTGTCCGGAATGTGATGTCATTCTCACCAGCCAGAAATCCGGATGGCAGACTTAAGACTTAGACAAAAGTGCCAATACAAATACATCATCTCTTCCTGTTCTTCTGATTCATATAGCTAGGGATTGGGCATCGGAATTATGGTTCTTATTTCTTACTCGGCCCAGGAGCTGCATTGACTCGAGATACTTTAAAAAGAAGCGGCGGGGCATTGAAAGGCGGGAAAACGAATGTCTAACTGGTAATGGTACTGAGAAATACCCACGCCTGGACATGAAGCTTCTTGATCAAGTTTCCATGGCAGCCACCTGCTCGTCCGCTCAGACTCGTAATGTAAACTACATTACAACTGCTTTTTACATATACTTCTACTTCAAGAGACTGCTAATCGGTATCTAAATTCCTATGGATATAAGTGGCAGATGCAGGGAAATTCAGTAGAACTTATACAACAGACTGCTGACAATGGGTCGTGGGTATTTTAAGTTTTGACATTTTCCGGGCTCTGTGGAGTATTAAGCGTAAAAAGGCCACCAACATCAACATCGTTGCAAAACTTGCAACTGTTCTCACAATTGGATAATTTGATGAAACAAATCGGTTCCTGAGAGTCAATAACATCATCGTTAGTGCTATGGGCGATCATGACAATCTGTGCTCTCAAATAATGCCTCATCGACTTCAGGGAGGGAGAAAAGTAGATTGGTGAAGAAACTTACATAAAAGCTTCTACAAATTCTCTACTTGCAGGGAATGAGAAATTGGAAGATATCATCGTGGGGTGACTCATGAGGACATCCTCATGTTCATGCTACTCCAGTTTCCCTTGACCTACAGAGGATAAATTTACCATTTTACTTCGATCGCGGTGTCATTAGGCGTATCAGGTACGTTGGAAATTTCTTCCTATTTGATAGAGACTCGATGTAAAAATAGGAGTTATCGTGGGTTCGGCAGATGGGGTCCTGATATACCGTTATACCGGATGTGATTCAGCACAGCTGCTTGTACTGCGGTCAGATAGCTGGAAACCAGAGTTATAAAAGGGTCGTAGTCAATATCACAATATAAACGCTACTTAAATACTCTAACCCAGCGCGTTACTATATATTTTTCTGTATAATGCGCAGGTCTGAGTCGTTTGTACACCAGTGCTTCACTGCATTCCCGTTTACAATTTTAACTCATACTCATTACCACTTCGTTTCCACCAGGACTGCACATTAACCTCCAGATAAATGTTATACCAGCTCTGCGAACTACAACCCTTTTAAAAATTGTCACTCAAATTGGAACCAAGTTTGTCAAACAAGAGTTTTTGTGCCTGTCAATCCATAATTTCGTGAGATATAGTCGATCTTTAGCTCTCAGAGGTATGCTATTCATAGCTGTAGCGATGTACTTAAGATCCACACAGACAGACGGACAAGCTAGCGAAAGGTTCCCAGTAATCCAGACCCGCTAACAATGTCAAGCCATGGAGGTCCATTGCCAGATGTCTCCGTCCAGAAAACGGAAATTGATTCGCGTCTCAATGCGAGTATGCTAGGGACACTCATGATTGGTGCGTACCCTGCCCTATATGATTCCATATGTACAATATTCAAAGGTTGGAAATAGGAATGTACACTATTGTCTACCTAGGCACAATGTATATTTGCTGTAAGTTTCTGTATTTTTGCTTCTGACTACTGCCTCATTTTGAATGACTGACTTTCTTGCGACAGTGTCGAGAGCAAAACCGTCAAAGAAGGTTGTCGTGTACGCTATCAGTCTTATGTATATTCTGGGAATTGCGAACTTCGGTTTCGAATGGGCATTTATGCGATGGTTCTTCGTGGAAAACGGAGATACTAGAGAGCATATATTCACCGCCATCTTGGTTCTACCAAGGTGGCTACACGTACTAAACAATCTCTTCGTATTCATCATGCTTACGCTCGCAGATGGCCTATTGGTGTGTAGTTTCTTATAAGCGACAGCACGTATTGGATTAAATAAACCCTTTATCAGATATGGAGATGTTTCCATGTATGGGGACGTTCAAGTAGAGTTATATCTTTACCGTTGTTCCTACTTTTTTCTGAATTTGGTATGTCTCTTTAATGACACGTCCTATCACTCCACACTCATCATCTTTATCAGGGATATTTATCGCTTCCATCATTATCCTGCTTGTTACCAGGGCTGAGCCAACGCACCACCAAGCTCTGGTAGTAGACAGATTAGAATCCTCCGGATACATCTTATCAGCAGCAACCAGTCTGGCGGCAACCTTCCTCATTGCCTACCGCATAAACCACCTTGCCGACACCGATGCACAGTCTTCGCATAGGAAATTCAAACAGATAATCGAGATGCTCGTCCAATCCGTCTTCATTTACTCAATGGCACTGCTAGTTCAGGCGGTCGCAGTTGCCATCCCTGCTTCGATTAGTAGTACGAGAGTGCTCGGGCTACAGGGATATTCAGCAATCATACTTATACCAATTGCGGTGAGTTCCAAGAAAACTAATCATAGAGCCAGTGATATTAACGCGATGTGCTCTTAATAGGGAATGGCGCCAACAATCATGGTCGCGCGCGTAAATCTCGCGGCGTCCGACATAGATTTGCATCAGAAAACACAGCGCAGTAGGGGAACAGATCTTGTATTCCAGTCTCAAGCAACAAACACGGCGAGCGACAGTGTCTCTCAGGTCTTGGACAGCGAAAAGGGCGCAGAGGAGTTGGCGATCGAGCATAGTACAGCATTTGGGAGGTGAGACATATGACGATACCGACATAGAACGCATACATGTAATACAACTTGTACAATAATATTCAGAAGTGAGTGTTTCTCAACGCTTTTGAGGAGCCCAATAGTCGAAAACGGCGAGGAGGCAATACAATTACGCCGATCGCTTTACACTCCGGAATATGACAACACCCAGCCCACCTTTGACCAATTCGGAGATGGTTCTGCAGAAGTCTCTAACAAAATGTTGAGAAAATAAAAATATCCATACATATTTCAATTTTCATACAGCGCCATCATGATACGTATGGATGATTATGCCGTGTTCGTTCCGTGTGATCCGGCCTTTATTTGCTCTCGGTCTTGCCAACGTAATGATTTTTTTTTTCAGAGTTTAATGTTGTAATCTTTGCCAAATTTCTGCAGAAAGCATAATTCAATGCGAAAATTCGAACCATAATTGTATTTACTTGACTCAATCTACTAATTGTGCCCATGAGCAGACGCAGTGGGATGGATGCCGCTTGTGCCGCAGTGTTAACCAAACAACGATCTCGGAAATTCCCGGAAGACGTCAGTCACGACTCGCGAAGTCACGCTTTGTTCGCGCATTTTGCTCCTCAACACTTTGCTCCTTACATCCACAATCATCTTTCCGAATCCTGTGAATTACACAAAGAAATTCCCCAATCTGATGTTCTGATCAGAAATCAGCTGGGAATGTGTTGCAGCACGATATATCTGTTTCCTGGACGCATTTTACTCTTAACTTCGAGGCAATTGACCGGCTTGAAGAAAAGGTTGACCGTCATTCCTCGTCGAGTTTACAGGTCATGAATTTGGGAAGCATTGGAGTAAACGGGAGCTGAGACGAGCCGGTCTTTATGAATGAGAATATATGCGATGGTGAGTGCCCTACTCGCTCTGTATTCAAGCCTCCACTGAGTATATTCAGACTCAAAAAGTAGGCCGAATCGTATATTTATACGAATATATGCGCATATATTTTATCGTTTTCGTGTTCCTGAATCCTCAGAAACCCACGGAGCACGTAGGATATTCTTTTGCACCACTCATGGTACACAATGTCTCCTTTTATCATCAGATATGTATCCTATTCATGAATTCTATTCGTATGATGACCATCTCGAAGCAGAAAATTAAATTGGGCGCAACGAACAAAATTCGCGCATATATTGACTTTAACACAATGATATATGTACTCTTTTCTCCGTGTCTCTGAATTACTAACAAATATTTGGATGTTTCGCAAGATAATTCCTTAATTCTGCTTCGCGACAGAATATATGCGTGCCGCGCATGCGTATATGCCCTCAGTATGCCATTCAATGTTGAAAAAACACTATTGATTTACATCTGCTGAGGTACGTGCAAGGCATATGCTAGACTGCGGGCATGTTAGCGCGTCGCGTCGCGTTGTTGCAATCGTTATTTTAACTGTGATCGTGATAAAACACGATACGATACGTGCATACCCCACCCATCCACCCAAACAATAAACGACGCTCCATAAAACTACCTATCGATCATCCATATAACGACGCACAGCTCCGAGCTGCCTATGCACCCAGCACACTATCCTCAGATAACGCGGATGCGCGGACGCTCGATATAAACAGCGCCGACAAAGGTGAGGCAATACCGCATCCAGAATCAGAGCCATAAGCGGCTGGCGAAGGCTACACGTACGTACTTACACTGCGCGCACTTACACTCGCATTTGGGGGAGCGGGTCGTCACGGCCATGCGCACTCGTGGCTATGACATCTATACAATAAATAACATATCACTCCTTCTACGCCTCCACTCAAAACAACAAACCATACATCTCTATACATTACCAATTAACCACCAATCATACACACGGACAAACGACTCACACTCACACATAACACACATCCTCTCTCTCAACAACATTACGACGGTTTGATATCAATATCGTCTATGTTGACATCGACAGGCATAGGAATTGCCATGGCGATGTCGGATGGGGCTGACGCGACGAAGCCTTCGTAGAGGTACACGGCACCGAAGAGGAGGAAGAGGAGTGAGCCACCGTAGGTGACTGTTGGCGATTTTAGATGTATGGTAAGTGCGTGTGCGTGTGTGGTAAGTGATATGTGGTGAGTGGTAGGCGGCAATAGGTAAGTGGTAAGAGGTGAACGGGAAATGGGAAATGGGAAATGGGAAATGGGAAATGGAGAGCAGGGAATGCGAGAAGATGGCCAGAGGGTATGGATATATGATGTGGGATATGAAGAGTGAGTTATAGGGAATTATATTGAGGAAGTACATGGAAAATGGAGGTAGTGGCGGAAGGTGCGTGGGGGAGGGGATGGGGAGAGAAGATTGACCAAAATTTATGGAGGGATGAGAGGGAGACAGAGGAGGGAGGTAATGGCAATAATGGTGCGTACGGTGGTGGGCATGGGTACAATAAACATAAGATGGGAGGAAGGTGAGAGACAACAATATGGGATATAAGGAATGAGAGGAGAAAAAAGGTGGAATGTAGTGGCAATAAAGGTGCGTATGGTGAGGAAGAGTGTGAGAGACAATATCCTCAGCAAGAAAGAGGGACGCACCATGTTTGACAGAGATTTTGGTGCTCACATATCTTCCTCCAATGACCGCCAGAGCGGTACAACATGAGTGGCCCACAACTGTGCCGAGAGTCACAAGGTACACATTCTGCATTTGTTTAGCTAGCTGCGATATGTCAGAGAATGGTAGGACGTACGTGCGCCGCGCCGAGCGCGATGGTAGCAATCTGGCTGCGATCGCCCCACTCGCCGAGGAAGGTGAGCACAAAGGCCTGGACAAACACAGGTCCGAGGAACAGACTGCAAAAGTTCCGTGCGCCCTCGGCCAATGATGATTTGGGCTTTTTTGATGATGGTGATGGAGACGAAGGTACGGTGTCTTGGCTCCGCCGTCCCTCCTCCATGCTCTCCAGTGGTATGTCGGCACTCTTTGCTGTACCTTCATGCTCGCGCTCGTCGTCCTCGATCTCTTCCTCTGCCTCGCGCATCTCCTCTTCAATCTTACCCTGCCCGCCACCCTCCATCGCCCTTGCCTCCTGCCACATCTTGACACCAAACACGCCAAACAACGCTGCTGGCCGCCCACTGCGTCCACCTGCGTGGGATGAGCGTCGGTAGGAGGTGTCCCAGAGATGCGGAGAGAAAAGACATGAGGAGCAGCGAGAGGAACGCGCCGAGGAAAACGGGCATGCGTGGGTGGCGCATCGCGAGGATGGCAGCGATGAGGAACGTTTTGTCGCCAATTTCGGAGACGATGATCATCGCGAAGGATTGGGCGAGGGCTTGCAAGGACGATACATCTGTTGGGAGTGGGAGAGGTGTGCTGTCCATGGTGGAGGGAAAGAGATAAGACGCGTGTAGGTGGCGAATTCAGAATTTAAGAACGGGCGAGACGACGGCGAGAGGCCCGGAAAACAGGCTAGGACTGGTTTGGATGCGTCGTATGATTCGATACCAGCACAATTACAGGCTCATGCACATTCGTAAGTCAGTTATCTCGCTTTTTTGGGTTTTGACGTGGAGGTTTGGGGTGGAGACCGAAATAGAATAGAGACGAGACCATCATGACGACGCGGTGACGATGCACAAAAGGAGAAGCCAGCCCGATGCCGTCTACTCCAAACACAAACAACTGCCTAAAGAAGGCGGACGCAGGATCCCGGCTGAAGTTCAATGTTCACGTTCCCTGCAAATCATTTCTTGCTTGGATGATGAAGTTGCTGTGAAGCCGGTAGGTCATTCAGAAGTTACATGGTAAAAATCGGCGTAGAGGGTCTAGATCGTCGGTGGATTTCATTTACGGCAAATGTGACGACGCTTGCATGGCCTCCACTTCGTTCAATCTCGATATTACACATTCACTTGCCCACAGCTCGCTCCTCATCATGTTCATGTGTACCTCGTATCCGCGCTGTTTTTCCTTGGTAATCTCTTGCAACCCATAGGCGATAATAGGCGATCTATCCATTGATAGTCCATGGGGAGGCACTCCCGAGCCTAGTTTCCGATCCCAGTTCAGGAGGACAAATATGCAAGAAACGATTCAGATGTACCAGGACTTTCGCACACTTTCTGATTTCAGCTCTCCCTAGATACGATTCGTTCTCTGAATCTGGCACTGAATACCGCTCTACCATTAACTTTTTCCGTGCTCTTTATCCTTTGCCCCTATATCTGCCTCAGCATTGCAAATTCCGCTCAACCGTCGCTCAATCGTACTGCACTGTACTGAACGTTAGGAATACGGCTGATGGACAAGACCGCTGGCTTTGCCTTTACCTTCTAGACTTTGACTATACTCACTGGCAAATGGTACCTGGCAAATATCTGGGTGTCTGTGTCTGTGTCTGTGTTCATGGGTATTGCCAATGTCTGTGTACCTAATGGACCGTTGAGCGGCTGCCCTTTGGGACCTCACAATGCGACGCCAGCTCTTGCATTATCAATGGTTACTCTGCGAGAAATGACTGATGTTGAAGAGGAGCGCTGAGATGATACACGGAAGTTTCAACGCCGTTGCGTATCCCAGAACTCAGGATGCCCATGCACTGCGCCTCGCGCTGCCGATGCGTGTCCTTATTCATGTTTCACTCATGCCTCCCTCTGTCGGCGTACGTCGTGCAAACCACGAACCACTCATCTCATATGAAGTCCACTCTGCCTGTTGACCACTGTCTGCACTTCATTTGTCATCAGCTTTCTGTGCTCTCCGTGGGTACCTAACGCTATATATAAATTAAACATAATCATCTCCACTAACGCTGGCAGGGACATGGAAGCCAAAACTTAAATGCCAGACAATTGCGCCCCCTCAACAAAATGCTGCGAGTGCAGATATCTTTAACATTGACCTATGTTCGTCTACAATTTATCTTAAACCGCCGCAACCTATTTTTTTATATTTTAGAGCCCTCACGTAAGTACTGGTAAAGAACGTAGGCAGGTAGTTATCCAACATTGATTGTTGCGATACCTCCGAAGCGGTTTGGCGTTGGTTATTATACGCTTTCCTAGCTACATTCCTTTCCCATCCTTTCTGCAGTGATGTGGTGCTCAATGCCAGCCTTGCTTATGGCCTATGCTGCGCTCGTTGTTGCCAACAAAGCCGCCTCCGATGTTATTGATCTTACCCCGGCGACCTTTGAGTCCATAGTCCAGGAGGAACCGCTCCTCTTGGTTGCATTCGTTGCTCCATCAATGTACGATTTTTCTCCACTACACTCCTTGTTCAATCATTGAACATCAATTCCTAGGTCGTACCACTGCGTGCGCTTGGCTCCGCATTATGAACAGGCCGCCACCGCCCTAAAGGAGAGGGGAATCAAGGTTGCAAAGGTGGACTGTGTCCGCGAGGCTGATTTCTGTCAGTCAGAAGGGATACAAGTATATCCGTGAGTGACAGTAGACTCGAAGTGATAAATTATACCTCCCATACGCTGTTTGCAGTGTTCTCAAAGTTTACCGGCATGGCGAGGCAACAACCTACACTGGCCCACGAAAATCATATCACATTGTTGACTACATGATTCAGTAAGTCCAACGACTGAATCAATGACCTTCAACTTACCTTAAATGTGGCGTAGTCAGCACTACCGCACTGTTTTCGATGTCACAGCCGAGAACCACGACGCGTTCACTAAATCTGATAAAGTGGTTGTGATCGCTTACCTCTCCAGTACCACCGACGACCTCGCTCTCGAATTCCGCGAAGCTTCCTTCGCCCTCCGAAACGACTACCTCTTTGGTATGGCGACCGACAAGGCAGCCATCGAAGCTGCCAGTGTCACCGCCCCCTCTATTGTTGTATATCGGTCCTTCGATGAGCCCAGACTGGAGTACCCGTATCCAATTTATTCCCTCTCAATGAACGATCTTGTGGAGTGGGTAAGCGGCCTTGCGATCCCTGTGTTTGCTAACGATGATGGGTCAGACTACGCCGTGTTTCTCCGCAGCGGCAAGCCCTTAGCAATTCTGTTCGTCGGTCCTAGCCCAACCGCCGACAAGGAGGCACAAATATCCGGGATCGCCCCCATTGCAGCGAAATACAAGTCCAAGATGAATTTTGTCTGGAGCGACGCGAGTATTTTTGGCAGTCACCCCGACGTCCACTATCCTGTGTTTGTTATCCACAATGTGGGAAGGCAGTCCAAGTACCCACTTGCGCCCCAAAAGGTTCAGGGTGTCACACCTGAGCGTGCTATCGAATTGGTAGAGCGGTACCTCGGTGGAAAGCGCGGCCGTCCACTTAAGGATCAACCTGTCCCTGACCTCCAGGAAGAGCCTGTCCTCACAGTGTTTGACAACTTCAGCCTTGCGAAGATAAATTCCGATTATAGCAAAGATATTTTCATACATTTTTATAATATACGGTATGTGATTACAATACGATATCATTCTTTCTTATTCTCTCCCACATTCACACACGCATACAATTTGGTCCTTAACATCATCATGATAGGTCCAGAGAAAGTATGCTCCTCGAACCTATCTGGGATAACCTCGGCAAGAAATACGCTGCCATCAAGGACCGTATTGTCATGTAAGACTGTGCTCATCATACTCTTAGCTTTAGCTCATGTTGTGGGGGTTTGTGACGTCCTAATCATTGCAACAGCGCTAGGATGGACTCCCTAGAACACGGGCTTCCACTATTCACCCCCTTCCGCATGACGACATTGCCCACTCTCATGTTCCGGTCTGCGGGCACTCACGGCTTCATCGAATATGACTCTACCAATTACGCCTTTGAAAATCTAGTCTCATTTGTTGAAATGCACGCCAAGAACCCTCTTGACCTTCCCGAGGTATCAGACTCTCAAGACGCCCAGGCTCCGTTCTCCGTTGGAAGCTAAAAACATTTAAGGCGCTTCTGCACAAGATATACAGGTCAACGATCAAGGTCAGGAACGTTTATAATTAAACTCTACTTATATCTGCGCTCTACATTTATACAAACACGGAAAATGAATCAAGTGTCCTAGTAACTTGAATACTGATGTAATGAATATTTCAAGTTAAAGTTTCCGTGCTACCTGTAACCTGCCAGCTCATATCTCATGAGCTAACGATATAATAATGATTATAAAGGAGGCATCCTTGAGATAGAGTTGATGTGGAAAAGACTCGCCTAGTGTTGACTGCGTTCCCTATCAGCCTCGTCCACCGTGGCGTGCTTAACGGGATCCATATCGATGACAAAGTCCTGCCAGGCATTATGCACAGTGTGATGATGAGATTTTACAAAACGACGCTGGAGGCTCACCGACATGCCCAGTGGGCGGCAAAATCCATGTTGTGATTGAATGTTGGCGGCATTAATTCCCACAGATATCTGATTGTCGAAGGCCACGAGGTATTGGCTAATGAGCACTTTGCTGCGTCGCAGTAAGATAGCACATTGCATTAGGAACCATAATCTTAACAATAAATACGGTGAAATTTGTCTTCCGTCGATTACATACAGGCAGCAGCAACTGATATTACAATGTCATAATATTGCATAAAACCTAGGTAGTCAGAAGTATTGAGCATTGATTTCCGTACCGGTTATGTTTGACCTTGAGTGCGGTATTCGATTACGAGCAGCACACACCTCACCAGGAACCGACTATGACAACATCGTCTCCCTTTACAACAATGCCAAAGTGGCCGAGTACATGTCCTATGACTTTCCTGTTCCTCAAGGAGACAGCTTGAAGGAGTTTTTCCAGGGTATAGTCACCAAAAATGCGGAAATGTTTTGCATCGTCGAAACTATACCACAATCTCAAGGTGGAAAAGATGATGTGGAGAAACCAAGATTTGTTGGCATGGCCGCCTTATGGGTATCGCGACGGGAGAGGGGACATAGACACTCAGAGTTTGGTATCGGCCTCATGCCTGAGTTCTGGGGGAAAGGCTATGGCAAGGAGATCACCAAGTTCTTGATACACCATGGATTCTACCATCTGAATTTGCATCGCATATCGCTCGAGACGATCGGTGGAAATGATCGCGCAATTACGATGTACAAAGCATGGTACGGATAAAGTTCCCTGTAGTCTTAACCTGGTACTAAGTCAATTTTGAAGTGGATTTGTTGAAGAAGGTAGGCTGCGAGAAGCGGTATGGGTTAGGGGAGGATGGAGAGACATCATTGTAATGGGAATTCTCGTTGACGAGTGGCGAGAAAGGTCGTTAAATCGTGATTGATGTTGTCAATGTAAAGAGATTGCGTTCCCGTGCAGTTGAGAACTCGAGATTTGAAGCTGAGAAAGATAAACGCTTAGAGGAATATAATTGAATAATCGAGTTTATTAACACGAACATGAGAAAGAAATCAACTGAAGGATGACAAGAGTCGATGAATGTCGATGTGCAATGTTGAATATAGCGAACTGCAAGTATTTTGTATATGTACATGAGCAGATGAAAACAACATGTCGAAAAGAGAGAGGAAGGTTGGATATAATGCTTGATTGATATAGGTGCCAAGCCGTGGGCCTCAGCGCTAATCGCTTGGCAACACGGAAAGGAAGGGAAATTAAAGGGAGTTGGCTGGGTTCTCTGATGCTAAGTCTTGGATCAAAATGCAATCAACGCCAAACAGTTAAAGAGGACTGAACGTTGTGAAAATTAAAAAGAAGATGAAAAAATCTGAAAAAGATAATTGAGTTAATCCATTCTGTTTCGGAAAACATACCTGCCCGCCATATCCTCGCTGTCTTGAATGGATCCTTCGGATCCGAATATTTGCCGCTGATCGTAGAGCCGGCGTATTATCGTTGTTAATTTTTCCATCACCTGGTCCCGTTCCGTTGTACCATTTTCGTCATATAAATCGACGACTGGTAGGATATCATGCATTTTTTGCACCCAGTACATGTCCACATGCCATGTTCTGTACGGGTACTGTCGGCGTTAAATCCCTTCGCCCTCCAATTTGCCCCACTGAAGCTCCAGCCCGAGGTTTAAAACTCCGCTATCTATTTTTCACAGGACTAAAAATAGATTATAGGATTCACCAATGCAAGAGCATCATTGCTGCTCCCATGATGTCTAGAGTCGCAAAAACATGTCATGTAAAGTGTCACGGTTTAAGTTCTTCTCTTTTGTCTCTATCACGACAGGGAGAACTCACTAAACTGTCAGTCATCTCCCCACTTTGGTGGCCATGCACCCTGACTCAACCATGCGTCGCACACAGCGAGCATATTCCGCCTGGAGCTATTTCCCCAACTACACGGACCAACCATTCCGAACGAGAGTTCTTCAGTTCCTTACTGTCGCAAAAGATTCGGAAATCTAGAATGTTGGATTTGTTCAAAAGCCATACCATCAAGGAAAACCTCCAACACATTACAGTTCTCAATTGCGACAGACAATCACAGCAATGGCCTTCTCATTGTTTAAAAAGTTGGTTCTCCTGGCCATATCTACAAGCCCTGCTTTGGCTCAAACAATTACCGGTGCTACTCAATGCATACCAGCTGGACAATATACCTTGTGCCAAAATCTTTGGGGTGCAAATAGTGGTACAGGATCACAAAGTTCTACCCTCATCTCGGCCTCTGGATCATCCGTCTCATGGTCTACCAACTGGAACTGGCAGAACAATCCTAACAACGTGAAAAGCTGTGAGTTTCTATTAACTTCCTTCTCCGTTTGTCTCGAACTGAGGATTCCAAAAGACGCAAATGTTCAGTCAAACAGTGCTCTCGGAGTTCAGGTACAAGTGAATCGCTCTAACTGTATTTGTATACTCACTCCTTGTAAAGCTCAACAACATTGCATCGGCGCCTTCAACTTTTGACTGGACATACCAAAGTCAATCATCTGGTATCAGAGCTGATGTCAGCTACGACATTTGGCTTGGAAGTGCCTCTTCCGGAAATCCCGCATCCAGTGCATCCTCTTATGAAATGTAAGAATTTTACCCTTTGTATTACAATAAACATTTGACTGTAACTATTTGATAGCATGATCTGGTTGTCTGGTCTTGGAGGGTAAGCTTCTAAGCTATGCATCTTATATGGAAATCCCATGATGTTCAATATGTCGCAGAATCCAACCCGTCGGTAGCCAAATCCAGACCGGAATTAACCTAGCTGGACACACATGGACTCTTTGGTCCGGACCGAATAGCAACTGGCGCGTCTTCTCATTTGTGTCAGCATCTGGGAACATCAATAACTTCAGTGCCGATCTGAACCCATTCTTCCGTTGAGTCACCCTGGTTTGACTCGTAAACATTATCTAATATGTACCTTTCCAGAATACCTCATTAAAAACCAAGGTGTATCAGGCTCCCAAGTACGTACCGTCTTTACTAAATCAAAATGCTTTGCACTTACCACAATTTACCTCCAGTACGTTCAATCAATTCAAGCTGGAACCGAGCCATTCACTGGTTCTGCCAACCTCGTCATTAACAGCTACAGTGTTGCTATCAACAAGGGAACGCCTTCTTCCACCGCGTCTGGCGGGAACCCCACAGGAAACCCGTCGTCTGGTTCCGGCTCGGTTGCACAATACGGTCAGTGTGGTGGCACTGGATACTCAGGGCCCACTGCATGTGCTTCTCCGTACACTTGCACATACAGCAACCCATACTACTCCCAGTGCCTTTAAGGAGTTCAAGGCGTTAAATAACGTGCGACTAGGTAGTGCAAATAATACTACAAGTATGAATATATGAGTTTTGTTGTGAAATGTCTCCAATTAATGTCAAGGCGATCTACTTCAACTGTACAAAACAGGACGACAATAATATGAGTCATATTGTATACTATAGTACCAATAGAATTATCAGATGCTTTGGTAGTTATATCTACTACTGTACTCCTATTCCACAGACACCGCAATTAGTATTAATTCAAAGTCGAATTACTTATTGCAAAGGATAGAATAAATCAACCTGGCCATTAGGTGTCGCATTCGAGACAACATTGACCGAGAACCGTTCGTTAGTATCAGCTGTCACTTCCCAGCTGACCGGAGGGCGCGAACCGTCCTGGTTCACAATATCGATGGCCCGCATTGTGGTGCGTCCGCGTGGGAGATCCGTGGGCCCAGACGCGCCGTAGATCTCCAGCGCCTCGAAGGTGATCGTGAGTTCCTCCGGTGATGTTATGGAGAGAGACGACGCTGGAATCCCGGTGAACACAGAATTATAGTTGTACGACGTGCTTCCGCCCGACGTGGATGTGCTCTGGAGTGTCATCACACCAACGAGAGTCTGGCCTACGCTTACAGGGGTGACAGGGGTGGCAAAGACGTCGGAGCCATACAACCACCACGATGCCACGGACCAGTAGTTTCCTCCTCCAGCTGGAGAGACACCAAATTGCAGCACTGGCTGCAGGATGCCGTCAAAGGACTGCGGCTCGAGCGCATTAAAGATGTAGAGCAGCTGGCCGTCCACGTTTTCCGGGACGTTTGGGACGGACCAGAGGGTGGAGAATGTGGATATGGGGCTGGGCGCTGTGTTCCCCCAGAACGCGAGCTCAACGTATCCTGATTGCAGTGCGCGTCGTGCGAGAGAGTCGCGCGGCTGGGTGGCGTTTAGACCCCTCTGGGCCTTATTGGAGGGAAGGGAGAAGATGGTGGTTCCGTTGGGTGCAATTACATTGACTGTGCTAGCTTCATGTTGAATGAGCGAGCCATGAGGAACGACATGTACGTTGGATGAGTGAATTGGACCACTTGGTGTGTTCACAATGTCATCACCCCTGGCGGAGCGAGGGAATGTCTGTGGATTCGGTTGGTCAGTTGAAGTTGCGTTATGTACATTATGATTTATACATACCTTGGTAAATTTGGTGGAGGTAGGGTATGCAAGTGCATTAATCGCAGTTAGCGACACTGCTACCAACGGAAGTAACAGCTTGAGCGATAACATTAATAACGATTTAGAAAATGTGGTTTGAGGATGTAGCGTTTAGCAGACGCTGTCTGTTCAAATTAGTGGATGGGTAATGTGCACATTACAACGTCCTTTTATACTTTTAAACCATGCTGAATAACAGAATTTACTTCCTTTATACCTGCGTGGTTGTCGGCGGGATATAGGTATCTAATCCAATACTGTAGCAAGGTCCAGTTCCCGCTCCTACAGATTATGCTTGATGACTGAACGAAAAAGTATCTCCATTCGTCAAGCTCCGGCCCCATTACTACACAGATATATGTAAACTAAAGTTAGACGCTCGTTTATCATGTTGTCAAATCAGATTCTAGCGCCTATACACTTTGGCATTGACCGAATACAAAGCCCTCTGCCTCCCTACCTATAGCATATCAAAGATAATAAGACTACTGAGACGTCGGAGAGGCTGATTGGGAAAATTTATCAAGTCGATACACAACGTAGTCATCGGCTCCAGGAAGCGCGCAGGTTTACTGTCTGCTAATGCTGTTCGTATTTGCGACATTCATTCCATTGTGGGAACTCGGCAGAACAATTGTGGCTCGCCGGTCAATGCCGAAAAGTCAATTTCCCCTTCCGGCCGTCTGAATTTGAATACGCTCTTACAAATATCGAATGTGCCGATGGTCGGCAGGTTTGGAATGTTCCAGGTGATCCCTGAAGTGTGTATTTCAGGGTTCACATACGCAGTTATGCACTCTGGAAAAGTGTAAAGTCTCTTAGGATCCAGAGGTTTCATTTCTGTACCGGTTAACTCATTTTCTTTGTATATCAATAGCAAGTACGGGTATGATAAGGAATCTGATGGTGGCACATATCAGCTTGGAGGATGTATTGAACCTTTAGAATACCGTAGTTCCCCGTCGCAAAGTTGCTACGTGCCTGAAAACCGCGATGTATTAAAAATCAATCCAGAATACCCCCATCTTACACATGTGCATAGCAATCATATTGTTTTCTTTCAAGCGGACTGGCATGAATCTCTAACAATTCAAGTTTATCAGCGACTGTTGCGGAACCCGAATTGCTCCTGAATGGATAATTAATTATCAACCCTTATCAACATACATGTAAAAATGTTGCCTGCAAGGCTAGGAGGGGAGCAGACATAACTGAGAGGGGGTATATCACATTCAACAACTTTTCAGATGGTGGCAAACTCAAAAAAATCAGACTTGCGACTGGTCGATAAACTGGTATTAGTATTTACATTGTAGATAAGAAGGATGAGAATACATACAGTAACTCTTCGTATAGCACGCTTCGGAGTACTAGACTGGTCTGGAGATGTTAATATTATTCTTGATTATTTATAGATATGAGCGATTTAATTTCAGACTTGTTTTCACGCTAGACCTTTCTACGGAGCGCGATGCAATCTGAATGTACGAATTTGACTGGAGCACATTGATGAACATCGTTATACCAGGCACTTCTAGACAAAGGTATATTCTGTTAATGAATCCAAGTCTGTGCACGGGTGTATCTGGTCCTCGTGATCGTGAGACCATAATTTTTCTTGTGTATATAAGGCGGCCAATCCTACTACCGTCCCGTTTCCTTGATTCTTCCACAATCAACAACCGCTTATGATGATAACCTCTGGTGCAACGAGTTGAACCAGCCGCGTCTCGTCTCGACGAGGCTGCAGGCGGTGTTGACATCGTCCGTTCGGCACCACATACCTTGTTAATAACATAGGGACGGGCTGAAACTATCTGATGGCGGTTCTTGATATACTCCCTCCCTTTTCTGTCGCTTTTTTCATGTCGGGATTGCTATAGCCGGCTATTTTCCATTTTCCTCCTGTCACGTAAACGTCATGCACTGTTATTAATATGAAACAACTCATTTTTGTTGGATTATGATGCGTCGCGCATGGTTGATTTATCTGGGAAGCGTGTTCTGGCTTTGGCGTTATGGTTGAAAATAGGTGGGTATGAACTGTGGGGGTATGCTGTTAAACTGGTTGTGTGGTTGGAAAGATTGGAAATGTAGTGTGTTGGTCGGACTCGGAGTCAGGATACTTTTCCCTCATTAGCAATGCAACAAACGAGCGACAATTTTCCATCATACCTGATCCGCTCTTGGCTCACTATTGGTGGATCCCGCATGTAAGGATAGAAGGGAGGCAGAGCGGCTCCGAGATTGATCAGAAGGACTCCTTATCTGTCTGTCTGTCAATACTATCCAGACGTATATAGGAATTTGGACTATTGAGGTCTAGTCGTGGGATAGTATAAAGGTTGTGGATATGGATTAGATGAGCAAAGGGTTCGAAAAAGAACGTGCTAGACGTAGTAGTGAGTCAGAAGAAGTCTAGACCGACATTCGTCTGATTTTGACAGAGACAGTGTGCTAACTACTACTAGCGGGCACTGTATATCACGGCGGGCAATTGCCAGTCATGTTGCCAAATGGCACGTGTGCGGGAGGATATTGGCATGTTTTTGTGTCACAAAAGAAAACTTTTGGGTATGTTTCTGATCGTCCGGGTTTATGCACAAGAAACCAATAGCATGTACACCTTTTCTATTAGATATACATTAAATCCCATGCCCAGGCAACCAAACTTAACTTGTGAAAAAGATGGTGTGACACAAAAAAATGACAGGTAACCTCCCCGCACCCATGCCTCACACCTGCCATTTCGCAAACATGACCGCCAATTGCCCGCCCTGCATATAATTGACTCGAAACGAAGAATGGGCGGCGACCGCGCCGATTCCCCAAAGGAAGTGACGCGTGATGTGATTAGTTGTGACGTGATTATTTCCAAATATAGGCCACCGCGAGTAGATAACCTGGCTGGCGGCGCTGGTGTTGACTCGCTCCTGCTTGGTCTACACAGCAGCAGCATCACCGCACTTGAACCAAGGACTCTCATATTCTCTCATATCTTCTTACTTTTTATATTGCTTGTTTATATATATACGCATTTAGTTGCGTACTACCACAGTTGTACACTAAAGGAGGTTGTTTCAGTGTTTGTGACTCATCCAGCCTCCCTTTCATCGCTTCGTTTAGGTCAGTTCCTACCTTTTCTTTTATACAACTAACATTATTGAAAAACATATTAGGACTCTCTTTTCATGCCCCCTCGTTCCTCGCGCGCCAGCAATGCCCGAAACCAGCAGCAACACAGACAACATCAACATCAACACCAGCAGCCAACGCCTCCCATCACTGATAACGACAACGACAACGACAACGACAAAGATTCGCCACGGCGCGGACTCACAGCTGATCTATCGCCACCTGCACAGCTACCGACACCGTTACCTGACACAGGAGCTGTAGTGCCACAAGCAGACCTCGAGCTCTTGCCGCCTTTCGAGCTTGACGGAGATGCGCGTGCTAGTGTTGAGACTGGCGTGTATGCTAATGTGGAGGGTGTGACGGAAAGAGAGAGGGGCAGAGAGCGTGGAAGGGTGAGGGTTAGCCCTAGCGACGGCGACCACGATAGCGATAAGCACCGCGACCACGATAACACCAACCAATCGCACTTTACTGGCAACTTGACGGGCGCACTGATGCCTGTCACAGTCGGCGCTGGGATGCTTGCTCTGTCTGATAAGGAAGCTAACTCCTCTTCCTACCCTGCTGTTGCCGATGAAGAGGTGTCGGAGGACCTAGCACAGACGTATACCTATGCACCACAAGACATCACCCCGAACAGGAGGACGACGGTGGAAGAGCACGGCTCGCCGCCGCCGTTGCCTATCCCACCGCGTACCTCCGTGACCGGGGAGCAGGCTTTCAGATACAGACAGGAGGATGTGATGTGGGATGAGGAGTTCCAGAACGTCCAACACACAGGAGGAGTCCGTGAGACGTCTTCTGGATCTGCCTATGCCCGGTATGTTCATTTCTCTTTTTCTCGATTTCTTTAATTTGCATTCTTTCTTCTTGTCTCTTTTGACCTTTTGCCCTTCGACTGAGCTGCACTGGCTCTTCTTACTTATTTCCCTTTTCCTTCCCCTTGTCCGGCGCATCGTCACCCGCATTGTCGGTCTGAACATGCATTGAGTTCCATGCCTCGCGTATATCCCATCCACACCCACGTTTTGAACGTGAATTTGGATTGTTACCCCACGCATGCGGCCTTTGTCTGGGGTAATCATCATGGTGGACGGACGGATGGTGATGTCATCATAACCCTTTCAGGCGTACGCACGGATCTAAATTGAGCTTGGTCCACTGAAGCCTATGCATTTGTTCGGGTTGTTTCTGTTGTTCGGAGGTGGGGATTGATGTTAGTGGATATACTGGTTGAGGTTGGGATCAATTTTTGGTGTCATCATTTCTATCCTGGTTTACGCTGCTGTACCCTGTTTCATATCGTGCGCAATGCTCAGCGCCGTACTTCTTTCTGCTGCGCTGCGTTTGCCAGCACATCTCTACTTTGAATCAGATTTCATTTCATTCACGTTGTGATGTGGATTCTGTGGTTGAATGTAACCGCATTCATTTCCCTTTATTTCACTTGAAACTCCCAGTTTCATCTTGTTCGCCATTCACTTTTAGTTTCGTTATGCATTTTCCCCCTCATCGTTTGCCATTCTGTGACTTCTACACCATCCGTTTCACAATATTTATTTCATTTATCCTTCCCATGTTCATATCCGTGTAAGCCACGGTGTTCTGCCTCGTGTGGATCTGGTTGCACGAAGAGAAGATTGGGGTGCGTTTGGAGGATGGCGTTTCTTGCCCCTCATTTTTTCTTTTCGCTTTTGCATTTACGCACTCCTTCGTTCGCTCCTCGTCCCCGTTGTTTTTTTGTCTTTCTTCTGCATCCATTTTTTCCAACTTTTCACAAGCGAAGAATCTTCCTTCTTTAAAATTTCTTTTGGTCTTTCTTTCATTTTATTATTTTGACCTTTCTTCTATCCATATTTTGCCATGTCGTACTTCCAAACGCTGTATACGAAATTGGCTAATGCACCGTTTTCATTGTCAAGCCCCGACGCGTCTACGAGTCCCCCTGTTTCATCCACTTCGCCTCTACGCCGGAATTCGAGTTCAACATCGAATCAACAGCCGGCATCGATACTTGATACCCTTAACCGCACAATTCGAGGACACATGCCGTACGCACCGCCGTCGTCAGTTCCTGCACCACCAGCTGTGTCGAGACGGAGGGTGGAAGGCGTCGGTGCTGGAGGCTTCGGTTTCTCTGTCAAAAGTAGTGGAGGTGGAGACAGGGAGAGAGAGGCGAGGATGAAGCAGGAGTTTGAGAGGGAGTATGAAAGAGATGGAGATGACGAGGACTATGAGAGGCATGGTGGCTACGGCCATGCCCCCAATACCCAGCAGGACAGAGAATATAGGCCTACACATCCAACCGCAAAGCACCGAAGTGTCGATTTAGGTGTTGAACATGAGGAAGGTCCGTATGGAGGTGGAGGTGGAGGTGGAGGTGGGTATGGATACGGATACGGAATGGAACACACCCGCGGATACTCGGAAGCGATGAATCAAGGTGTAGAACCTGGAATTGGAACTAGGATACCTGGAAGGAGAGATTTGAAGAGCGGGGAGTACGGGATTTCAGGTGGGAGAGGGCGAGGAGCAGTTGGTATGGAACGAGATAGTGGAGTTGATCATGGGTATGGGTATGGTGGATATGGATATGGTTACGGTGAAGAGGGTGAAGGGGTTGAGAAAGGTAGAGGCTCTATGGGAGTTGGAGGAGGAGTTGAAAATGTAAAGGGTGCGGGAGTGGCGAGAGGTCAGGGACAGAACCAGGGTTTGGTGCGTGTGCGAGACGATGGAATTGTGGGGGCGAGGTGGGATGTGCTCAACGATCGGTATAACTATTTTATTTTATTTTTCTTTCTTCCTCGCTAATGCTTTTTTAAATCTTTAGACGGGTCCTTGTAGTCGCCTATCCGTCGGCCCTGCAGATATGGGATACGTATGACCTGAAAGCGATTAGGGAGGTCGTGCGTCTGCGATTCGATGCTTCTGCTTCTTCTGGCACGCAAACGCAGTGGAGTGCGCTTTTCGCTCTTGGTAGGGAACCGATGGGTACAGTAAAGGGCAAGGTTGCCGGCCATGGTGTCGGTGGTAGGATGGGGTCAGGCAGAGACGATTTTACAATCCGCGTTGCACATGCGGTTATCCTTCCCACTACCAGCAGGCGAGCAAAGGCTGCGACGCGCGACAAGGACGTGTTTGAGGATGAGAGGCCGTTGCTTGGTTTGTTACTTGAAGCAGAGGCAGCGGAAGAGGATGGTAATGCGGGAGTCGAGTCTGTGACGGAAGTGGTGTTTGTGGTATATTCGCTTCGGACACATCGAGTGGTGAAGCATATACCGCTCTCGGGGATTCCTGATTTTAGGAGTCGTGCGGGTACTTTTGATGTTAGCAAGGATTTCGTAGTCCTTGTAAGTTGTTACTTCTCCTTTATTCTCTTTGAGTTTGTTGATTTTCTTTGCTTTGTCTAGAGCACGAAGAGCCCGCCAACACTACATATTCTTTCGTCCGCGACATTCCGGAGGCTTCACACTATCCACTCAACGTCCCTGGAAGCGTTCACAAGCCCCCCGCGTATACCTCCTCCTACCCCACATGGCTCAGAAATGAATGTGGATGTAGCAGGTATCAGCACCGCCGCTGGAGGACCTCCCAGCGTGCATGCAGACGCAACAACCGGAAAGTCCAGAACAGGCGCCTTTTCGTCGGGCCTCTCATTGTCGATTGCCAACGCCATTTCGAACGCGCTGTATGCACCAGGGAGCCGCAGTAGCACGCCTGCTTCTGTCAATCCTAGTGGAAATGCTGAGCAAGCTGATGGATCAGTCTCCGTGCCAGTAGTGTACCCCTCTCCGGTGTTTGCGCTGTCTGGAAGACTCCTGGCGTATGCATCGCCCGTCCCTGGGCGCAGCACGGGGACTAGTGGAGGAGATGCCGGCTCTATGTCTCCAGGGGGTGTTGGTGGCGTCGGCTCGTCCCCTTCTCCGTCATCCTTTCTCAGTGTCGGTACCGGTATCACTTCAGGTATTAGTAAAGCCTCTCGCCGGCTCTCGTCATCGTCATCAGCGTCTGTACACTCGAACGCACCGTCCAGCGCGTCATCGTCGTCCGCGCCCTTCGGGCTGAGTGCCATAAGTGGGATTGGGGCAAGTATCCCGCGCACACAGGCGGAGGTAGGGCATGCTGCACTGAGGGTCAGCGAGAGCGTGGTGAGTGGTATGCGGTTTTTGGGTGGTATGGCGGTGGATGCTGCGCGTAGCAGAGTGGGCGCTGGCGTGGGAGGTGGTGTACCAGTCAGGCAGGGTACACCTGTAGGTGCAGGGCGGGCGGGCGGAAGTGTTAGTGGAGGAGGGAATGGGAGGTACATCTCCAGAAGTGCACCGGATAATGCGGAGGATGTGGATGATTCTGCGGCTGCGCAAGCTTTGCGTGAGCGCAGGTACTCCGCCAACGCGTCAGCCGCTGTTGGAAGTGTTCCCTCGTCCTCGTCGTATGTCAGTTCGCATGCCGTCGCACCACATACGACGGGCGTGGTTGAACACGGGCATTATGTGACGGTGCTGGATTTAGCACCGCTCCTGGACTCCAACTCTAGCGAGGCAGATGGATTTGGACGCGATCTGGAAAGCACTGTGAAGAATATACACGACGTCGGCGTTGTCTATAATGACGAACTTGTCGACGACATGCGCCCTATCCGGACCCCTATGAAGATTGATGAATTCAATGCATCGCGTAGCCAGCCCGTCGCAGGTCTCTGCTTCGCGCAGGATGGGACGAGCGTGGGCGTGATCACGCGCGACGGGCACAGTGTCAAAGTATTCAGGCTCCGCCCCGTGCCGTCCGTCGTGCGTCTAGGAGAAAGGAACACATCGTCAGAATTGGTGGAGGAAACTGGTTTGCAGGAGCCGCCACAAGGCCCGCGTGCTTCCCAGGTTTATGACTTGTATCGCGGACGCACGTCTGCTGTGGTGGAGGGTGTGGATTGGGCGAAAGACGGCAGGTGGGTTGCGGTTGGTACGCGAAATAGGACTGTTCATGTGTTCGCGACGAACCCTTACGGCGGCAAGACCGATTTACGAAGCCACATGGAGGGGAGGGTTAGAAATGTGGATGTGATTGTAAGTTTTCTTCTTTCCTTTATATCTTTCGTAGATAGGAGAATTTCGGTTTTGGGCTGACGGTTTGCCGCCCAATCTCTATAGGAGCACCCAATGACGTCTTTAAACGCGATCGCGAAGCTGCGTGGGACTAAGGGCGCACAAGCACAGGCGAGCGCACCACTAGCGTTCACATTCCTCTCGCCATGCGATGTGTTGTCGGCACCAGATCTTGCGCCGCCACGTTCTCCTGCGGCACCACCGCCCATGAATATCGTCAGCCGTTCGCCGTCCTCGCCAAAAACGGGTTATACCAGCCATGCTCATGCCAGTGCGAGTAGCACGTCAACAACAACTAGTGCATCTGGTGGAAAGCGCAGCACGAATTTCCAGGATGTGCTTCTCTTCGACCCGGCGAGCGGCGTGCTGTCGCTAAGACGGCTTGCTCTTGACAAGCAGCCCGTAAGAGACGTTGTAGGGGCATCGGTGCATGCGCTCGGCGTGGGTGTGACGAGCATATCACTACCGGGTGTGGGTGGAGTGGGGCGGCTGAGCTCGTCTTCACCATCGACAAAGGGCGGATTGGGCACGGCTGCTATTTCTGGGTCTGGAAGTGGGAGCGGTAGTGGTAGCGCCGGTACGGAGACTCAGATGGAGCTCACGGCGAAGGAGAGTGTATTGGCGACATGGACTTTGTTTGCGAGACGTGATCGGGAGTGGGCAGAGATCAAGACGCCGGTTGTACCACCTGTGAAGGGACCAGTTAGTGTAGGAAGCCCTCGAGAGTGAGTTTCTCCCCTTCTTTGTGATTAATGGATCTTGATTTTCATTTTCAATATATGTAGCTGGCTTGCGGAGGGTGAAATCACCACAGGCTCAAACTCCAAACGCGTTCTGCCTCGATCACTATATCTTTCACACCAATTCTTATTCCATACTCTAGGCGAAGACTACCACGCGCTGATCAGGCGGTACCAGTTCGATATAGCAGGGGACAGGATTGACGTGCGCCGCCAGGTCGAAATCAGTGCATACTCGTCCTCCTCGCCCGTGTCTGGCCTTCCTCTCCCAGGTGCCATCAGCAGTGGTGGGAGCGGAAGCGGAAGTAGCGTCGGCCGCGAACACATGCTCGACTTCTCGCCCTCATCGCCACCGCATTCACATTCGCACATGCACTCGCACTCCATCCAACGCGTTTCCTCGTCGTTTGACGAGCCCATTGCATCTGCGATTTCAGGCCGCTTCTTCGAGCCCGACCATCCCAATGTGTATGGGTCCAGTGCAGGTACCACCTCTACCAGCAATGCGCATGCCCGCTCTCACTCTGTGTCGGGGGCGATCCCTCCCATACTCCCTATGTATCCGAACGGCGGGGTGCATGCGACGGGCGGCTCTTTCAGGAACGCGATTGCTATCCCGATTGGGCGGAAGATGGCAGGGATTGGAGATGGCGTCAGCGAGGGTGTGGCGAGGCTCAGGCGGGAGATGTTGCAGAAGGCTAAGACTGGCGGTGCTGGGCGCAAGGAGAGGGAGAGGGAGGATAATTCTGGTGGACAGCAGCAGGTTGTGCCGCTGGAATTTGATGAGGAAGATGAGGACTTTGTTGGACACGCGGGAGAGGGGAGTGGGAATGTGACTTCGGCGCCTTCGTCGACTTTGAACGCGACATATATGCAGCAGCCGCAACAGCAATCACATCTGCAGCTGGTGTCTGATGTCGATGGTGGCGACGTGGTTGGTGCGGTAGACGAAGAGATATGGGATGGCGGGTGGGACATGCAAGATCGGATGGCTGTGGAAGAGCAGGAGGGGTTCTATGAGCTTGACGGGCGAGGTGTCGGTTTCGTCTCCGGTCTGAACGTGGCGGGGGTAAGTGGGGGTGGTAGTGCTGCCATTACACGCGTTGTCTCTGGGAGCCGTGGTGGTGGTATTAGTGGTCCCAGTCAGGGTGTAAGCGATGAGTTGCAGCCGCTGGATGCTTCGTCTGCCAGTGCACGCCACCCGCAAACATTGGCAACTGCCATCGAGCCCAACCTGATAGATTTGGAATCGTCCTTCACAGCGCCTAGCAACAATACCAAGAATGCGAATAGGAAGACGAAGCAGAAACGGCGTGGCTGAATATCACCTGTATTGGCAAACTTCTTTTCGTTTTTTCTGTTCATCCCTCACTCCACTCTTTTGAAGAAACTATTGTATATATTAGTGCCACATTCATCTTCAAGTGCCGCTCTTACTTTCATCTTGCGCCCATCCACTCCTCTTTGACTTCCTTGTCTTTGAGTGTTAGTACTACTGCTTGGGAAATGGGGCAAGGGGCCAGGCTTCGATCTGCTCGTAATTAACCGTCTTGTATCATAGGTCACATAATTAAAATGAAAATAAAAAATTTATTGAAGACATGGGGTCTATCTCTATTGACAATAATCATCAAATAATCGAGGCTGTCCCTTAGCCCCGTAGAATAACACAAATGAAAAATAAATCATTCGATGCAGTCTAATACCGATCTCAATAAAAACCAATTCATAGGTGTCAGCACGCCGAGAAGCAAGCCAAAGTAGGCGATAACCTTCCGGGGTTCAGGCATACTGACAATCAGAACTTAGACCCAAAGTGACATATAAAGTAACATGAAATAAATATTAGTGTATATATGACGATACAAAAGCATGAGTTGACGTAGACAGACTACATAAATGTTTATTCCACGTGGGGGTTTTCAAAAATGCTTTGAAGATACAGCGAATGTTGAGCAATATGAGTACGAATATGGGTATAAAGCTAGCAATATCCCTTTCTGCCTTCGGAAAGCCAGTCAGAGGTGAAGCTGCCAGAGAAATAACGGGGGTATATTGGTTAGAAAGATTATCGATGCCGATGGGACTAAAACCGTGAGCAATGACCGTTACCGTAACACGCCACGAAGCTTCCAATTCGACGTGAAGGATGTAGTGAGCGCGGGCAATACTCGCCCTTCGTATTGAGAACATCACATCCCTGCTCCTTATCTCCGTACCGCCTGACTTCGTGTGTGTATGACCAAGATTTTCTGTTTAGAAGAAAGTTACCAAAACGGCTTCCAAGCAATGAATGTGGGTGGTGTCCAGGTCCATTGTATCCATGATGTCCACGACGTCCACGACGCATAGACGGCTGTCCAGTACGCGTGCCACGCACTCCAGGAATCTCGCCATGCCTTCCAATTCTCCTCGTCGCTGTTACCAAATGACGGTGGGGACAAATTCTCATCCATGGATAAATTACCAAATGATTCTTCAAATGAGCTGAACCCATCTTGAGCGCAGGTGAGAATAGGGAAGGTGCAAATGGTGTCATCTTGATCTTGATTAGTATTTCCTTGGAAAAGATAGGAAACATGGAAAAAATCGCCCACCTCGATTTACCCAGTGTGACGGGTGCAAGGGATTGGTCGAGTAATGTATATCGCCTTCAGGGTGGACATATGACTCCCATGCTGTCTTCAATCCGTCAAGAAATTGCTTCGGCGAAAAGGTGTCAAAAGGATGGGATTCTTTAACTGTTGAGTTTTGCTCTAGTTCACTTTGAGTAATGGATTTTTGAATATATGCGACTCCATAGTCTGGGGCCGATTTTCCTTGTCGAGAGTTCAATGATGACGACAGTGCCTCTGGCTTTAGTGTATTTGACATACCTAGCGCATTAGATTCCGCGATAAGAGAAAGAAAGGCTTCAGCATCCATGAGTCTTTTTTCCAGGCTTTTGATATACGACTCTGAGGAATTGCACGGCTCGATAGCTTGCGGCGGCATAACGATGAACGTATTCTTATGCTCGTGATGGACGTAGTCTCCTGCAGAAGCGACAAATGTTCCCCCACTGATGTCAAGGTTACTGGAAGACTCTAACATGCTCGCGGAGCATTTCTTCCCTGCTATTTCCTCACCCTGACGCTTATTTACGAGAGATTCGTCCACTTCTTCGGGAAGTCTAAGTATTGTTGTCGCGGTCCACACTTTCTCCGACATGGTAGTTGTCTTGAATCAAGTCTACCTTTGAGGGTGTCGTCCTATAGGAATTGATGTCTGTAGTACGAGAATATGGGTGAAAGACAAATAATGTCAAGGTTATCGTCGGCGCTGATTACGGATCCTAGTACACCATTATTAGGAACGTGCAGCTGCAGGAAACGTGCCACCTACTCGGCATTGTCGGAGTAAACCGTGGGAAGTAAGGTCAGATTGGGGTCGTCAATTTTCGTTCCTAACTTCACAAACAGGTTATCTGGAAGCACTCACCGTTGAATTTGAAGCTGAAGGAAGCACCCGTCTTCGTCGTGGAAATAAACGACCCGTTATTTGTCCAGCCATGTGGAATATGTTTCAATGTGATGTTGTATTCACGAGAACCAAAGGGAATGGAGCTGGTGTTGTGCACAGTATCAGTCTGGTAACAAATGAAATCCAACCACGCCGGCTTCGAAGAGGTGGCCTGCACTAGAACTCGAAGATTATGACGGGTGTTTGATGACTTGATGATGCATACACGACTGTTGGTGCTGTGTATTGGTGGGATAGGCTTGTTATCCAGATAACATGTCCATGCAGATGCATTCGTCTTCGACGGTACACCCTAAACCTCCAGATAGTTTCCTGTGTAAATGTGCAAAATTTCATACAAAGATTAAAATTGGACGTTCATCAGCTCGGCGCTTACAGACCTGTGTAATCGTACGTAAATCCACTTATGCTTTCAGTCCTATGTGCAGTGCCATTGAAACCGTTGGCTTGGTGGTTTGGAACCTTAGTCCATTTGTCATGATCATATATGATGCTAGGATGGGCATCGTCCACCAAGAAGAAAGGAATAGTTTTGACAGATAAACAGAATGGCGGTTGAGTTTGGGGATGTATGATGGGTATGAAGGGTATAATATATATGCAGAGCCATCGCCTGGTGTCCAGTCTCATGCGGTGATCATCAACATCTTTTACTGAAAGTAGATTTGGTGAAAAGCATTTAGAAATTGAAATGGTACATAAAACATATATAACTGTATGCCATTGATATGTGCTCTGTGATGTTTAAAGGAACGGTCGTGTGACCAGTTGTAGCGCACTTAGATACTAATTTTGGGCAGTGATGCTACCATCATTATCCGTTCACGGTATCCTCGTTATACAGGTAAGACTGATGATCAGATTAATTTCTAAGAATTTCCAGAATATTCAAACTTTTCACAGCGGAGTGTACGTAGGAGGGACTTCTACAACGGTAGTCTGGTTCTCGATGTGGCGTTCAAGTCTCACGCCGCTGTCCTCATGCACAAGTAAGCGAATGGAGGGAGAGTGGCGTACATCTCCAGAGTTTTGATTGGTGTTCATTTGTGCAATAGGCGCCTGTCGAGAGCGCACCATCGACGGGGAAATTCGAGCTGAAAACAGTCCGCGTGTTTTACGAAGTGGATTTGGAAGTGATGGCGTACTGATTTGAGGGATTACTGGGTCTGACTCGGGGAAAAGCTGTCTCATTTGCTTTGAGGGCGGGATGAAGGGTGGCCCTGCCAAGGCTGGAAAAGGTGACACTGCACTGTCTGCTGTCGAATCGCGTAATTGTCGTCGCCGGCGGTTGTACAATACCAATAATGCGAGAATACCAAGGATACCAAGGAAGGCTCCACATAATCCATATATAATTGGCCCAGCGCTATCGATACCTTGCATTCCGGCAGACGAGGTAGGGGAAGATGACACCGGCACGGTTGCATTTGAGACATTTCTAGTTGCCAAATTCATTATCTGATCGTGGACGAGGAGAGATGTCATTAGGAGTGGGGCAGTCTCTGGGTTCCCATAGTATATTATTTTGATTTGATGTGAACTGGGTCGATATTGGGGTGTCTGGAAGAGGACCTGATTGCTTAACGAGTCTTGCTCCTTGGTCGATAGATTCTCGATCAAGAAATACGTCGGATCATCGTCATCGACTGCGTATGATCCTACAGAAGAATTATGTGCAAAGTCGTTGTTGTAAATCCCAAGACCAGCCACTGAAGCGCCTGATCAAATCACGTAAGATTTGGTACGCTCAGCGTCTGAAATAGTTCATGGAAACACTTGGGTACACACCTGTAAAATTGAAAACCAGTGTTGCCCCCGGAACCATCGAGGCAATAAACGTGCCCTGATTATTCCATTGCTCTGACAATTGTTTATCACTCCTCGTTGTGGTCAGGGAAAATTCTCGAAGCGAGGCAACGGGGGCGGGTGCAAGGTTTGTCGAGTTGTTTGGCACATATCGAATAAAATCTACCCAAAAAGGATCATCAGCAGTTCCGTTGACCTGTATTCGTAGCGTGTGCTGTCCTGCATTTGTAGTGGTTGTGCACATTGGGGAGAGTAGCGGGGTTGGCGATGTTGTTGCTGCCGTCACATGAGAAGACGATGTCGTGTTTGATGAGCCCAGCTTCACCCCATCGAGAAAACAGTCGAATGCATTTGTTCCTGCGATCCATGCC
This sequence comes from Psilocybe cubensis, assembly GCF_017499595.1. Classification (NCBI taxonomy): domain Eukaryota; kingdom Fungi; phylum Basidiomycota; class Agaricomycetes; order Agaricales; family Agrocybaceae; genus Psilocybe; species Psilocybe cubensis. The sequence continues at coordinate 4,004,265 of NC_063002.1, read as the reverse complement.
TCTACATAACTACCTGTTTTACACCGTTCGTGTTCAATGATACAGTCCATGAGACGAGTGGCTATGGCCTCACCGGTGAAGTTGTATGAGAATTCCGTGCTCTTGAACGCAGCATGTAGTGTGCTATTAAACGGAAATTGTGGATTTACATTGGCAGTAGATGTGCCGTAATCCGTCTGCCATCCACTCCCGTATAAAATGGCTGGATTTGAGTCGTCAACGATAATGCTATCTGGGCCACGTTTGACCATTCCTTTGGAATTGACAACGACATCTGCGTTTGTAGGAATGGTTGAATTCAGAATTGCTTTCTGCATGTTAAGCCTCATGAGGTATGGAAACAGTTGGATGCACGTCTCTGCTGCTTCCAGTCCTTGGATTCATATAGCCCCGCATGAAAATCATGATGGTGCTTATAGTAGTCGTGATGAAATTCGATCAAGGTTAAGCATAGATATATCAATGCTGGCTCTAAGCAACATAACTTGGTCAACTCACACGTTTACAAAACACCCAGTTCAGTATAACTCCCATGAAAAAGAAAATCAAAGATTATTGAGCTCGAATGGATAGGTACCAATGTCCTTATTGCCATATTCACCATATCATACATTGGTGGCCCATAGTCAAAGAAATGACACGGATTCAACGTAAATAATGTATTCATCTTCAGGTGATTGATGATGCGATGATGTCAAGACGACGAAAAAAATGGCAGCAGGCATCCGTGTTGGTAGCACTCGCTTTGCCGGCCCTAATATACTCAACGGTTCCTACTCTACCGACCTAATGATTCTAGATTACTGGTATAAAGTAACTGGCAAAGATAATGTTGGGGTAAGCCCCGGGAGGCTCCCCTAGGGGCTTGTCCGGATCTGGCGGATTTGAGGCCAGAATTGCGGATTATTGGGACGTTTACCAGAGTCAAAGAATATTTTTGCACTCCAAATTCAGTTTAAATGGAGAGAAAATGCCATAATTTTACGGTGTTGACTGATTGGCGTGCGCAGGGGAGATAAATTACCATATTTGGAAGTACCCCTGAGAAGGTCTGTCCGGTTTCGGGGATTTGAGGGCCAAAATCAGCAAAATTGAGATAACTCGTGCCACCTGCCCGCAGATTTAGTGACAGTTTGTTATAATAATGTATGTAATGTCATCTGTTGGCCGCAGTGCTGTTAATTTGTGTAATGAAGTAGATCTAATTTAGCTGAAGGGTGGGTGGGATTTTGAACGCAGGGTTTCAATATAAGTGGTGAGGCCGGTGGATGTATGCGTCGGCTAACGAGTCTAATATAATACTTGTAAAATTTGGCTTTGTTTGTTCGAGGTTTTCGCCACCACAACTAGATTTGACTGGAGAAAATTGCTCGCTTCGCTCACAATATCTAATCTTTTTCCTGTGATCTGATCTGCATCGTCCTTACCTTGTTGACTTATTGACTTTCTCTTTCTCTTAGATGAACTGTAGGCCAACAAAACTCAATACATCTGCTAAAGAAAAGCAGGTTGACCAAGAAAATTCTGATCTGGAACCGGTATCAACCATTCTCAGAATCACTAGAACCGTATGCTTTTACAATTTGACTGCAATTTATAGATTCCACAAACCACGCAGTTTCAGCCCATTCTTCCGGTACATTTTGACGAGTTGAATAAGATATGGCCAGAGAACCCGCGTATTCCTTCTGTACAATCACGTAAAGCCTGGGCGCTCGCTCGAGGCTTGAACCCAGTGAATGTAAACAACTGGTGGTACCGACGACGAAAGGTGGCGAAGAAGTCGAAGTTTTCGATTCCTAGGGATACGTATGAACTTGAAGTTGGAAACCCTCCTCCGGTTCCTGCGCCAATTATCAAGGAGGAACCAAAGCTCGTTGTTTTGGACTACACGGACCCAGGGGAGGTCGACCATATGGACGACGATGACTTTACAGTGACTTCACCGGAGACGCATATACCGGGCTCTGATGACACCTGCTTTTCCATGGATCTGACTATTGTTCCTTCAAGTCCTATAATGGCCGATAAAAATACGATGACGATCATTACAGATGAGAATCACGTTTCCTAAGATACGTACTAGTACTAAATCTAGCCTTTGGCACTTCGGCAACCCTATACAATTTGAATCTTCCTAGAGGACTGGTAACTCTTTAAGACCGCCCTCTTGTTGTATATATAATGGTTGATAATTTGACTCATTTCTGAGTGTTTTTGTAATGTCACAGTAGTTAAATGATCAACGCTGACTTTTCACAGTGGAGTATACGTAGGAGGGACTTCTACAACAGTAATCTGGTTCTCGATGGGGCGCTGAAGTCTCACACCACTATCCTCGTGAACGAGCAAGCGCAGAGAGGGTGAGCGGCGTGGTATGCGAGAGTTCATATCCGAGTCGGTATTGATCTGTGCAGGAGGGGCCTGTCGAGTGCGCATGATCGACGATAAAATATGCGCTGAAACCAGCCTGCGCGTTTTACGAAGTGGATTCGGACGTTCTGGAGGAGTTATTTGAGACCTCTCTGGGTCAAAGCGAAGATGTCTCAAGAGCTTTGAGGCCGGGACGACGGATTGCCCTGTCATTGTTGGGAAAGGTGATGCTGTCCTTTCTGCTACTGCCAATTCGCGTAATTGTCGCCGCCGACGGTTGTACAAAATGAACAATCCCAGAACACCAAGGACACCAAGAAACGCTCCACAAAATTCAGAAATGATTGGTGCAGAGCTATTGATACCTTGCTTCCCAGAAGAAGTGGTGGTAGTGGCTGTTGGCAAAGGTATTGAGGTAGAGGGTGTTGCCGGCAGAGTGACATCTGTGAGGCTACTATTATCCAAGTTCATCGTCTGATTGTGGACCAGTAAGGACGTCATAATAAGTGGGGCAGTCTCTGAACTACCGTAGTATACTATTTCGATTTGATGTGGACCAGGGGGGTATTGAATTGTCTGGAATAGCACTTGATTGCTTAGCGAGGATAGTTCATTGGAGGATAAATTTTCGATCAAAAAATATGTCGGTTGCTGGCCATCGACTGCATATGATCCTACAGATGAGTTGTGTGCAAACTTGTTGTCGTATATTCCTAAGCCAGCCACGGAAGCGCCTGGGATGGCGGTACTCTCAGTGTTGGTATGCATATTGTATTGTTGGCGCACACACCAGTGAAATTGAAAATCAGAGACGCCCCGGGGAGCGTCGATGCAATGTACGAGCCCTGATTGTCCCATTGCTGGGACAAAAGTTCATGATGCCGCATCGTAGTTAGGGAATATTCTCTAACAGAAGCGCTCCGTATGGGTCTTATATCTGTCAAATTGGTGGGCACATATCGAATAAAGTCCATCCAAAACGGATTCTTGGCCGTTCCATTGACCGTTATCTGTAGTGTGTGTTGTTTTGGCAGAGTGGTGGTTGCACATATTCGGGAGATCGAGGTGTTTGTATTTGAGGAGATCAGCTTCACCCCGTCTAGAAAACACTCAAAAGAATTAGGTCCTGCCACCCATGCCTCTACGTAGCTACCTGTTTGACAAAATTCTAAATCAGTTGAGGCTACGGATGGCTGGCGTCTCACCAGTAAAGTTGTACAGCAATTCAGTGCGCTGGAATGCGACATGAAGAGTGTTATTGAAAGATCCTCGTGGACGTAGATTGGAGGAAAATGTGCCGTTGTCAGTCTGCCATCCCTTCCCGTAGACAATGACCGGATTGGTGTTATCGACGACGATGCTATCTGGTCCGCGTGTGATGTTCCCACTGCTATCGACGACGACATCTGTTTTCGTGTAAATGGGTGGCTTCAGAGAGTTTTCCTGCATGCTGGGTCTGCAGACGAATGGAAACCGCTCGTATGTTGTTCAACATTACTGTTATCCCCAGTACGTGGGATATTTCCTGGCAGAAAAAGTATTGACACCAGTCATATGAAAATATGTCATGCATTAGATACCGGTCTAGGAAACCTGGTACTCAACGCCCTGTGACTACTTTAGTGCACCACACACCTTTAACATACATTGCTTAAGAAGTCCTCCACCCAGCCTATAGTAACTTAGTAGTAAGTACATTCGTACAGCGCACGCGCCAGAGGTGATAAAATCAATTTTCCAGGTCATATTTTTTGCACGATTGATATCCATTGGTAACCCAAGTTCGCACCAAATGTCAGGTCCTCAAAGAAACGACAGATAGATGCAAGATGGATAGTAAGTCGATACCAAGACGACGAAAATGTTGGGCGCTATCATCTATATATGGTGACACGATCACATGACTGATTTCATCGTATTTTAACTTTTTTAAGGTCCGACTCTTTTTGTCGGTTTCCATCCATTTCTTGTCCATTTCCATACTGCTCGCAATATTTACGTTCCCTGGCCCTCAGATGGACGACGAGCCAACTGAATTAAACCAATCTGAGAAGGAAAAGCCGTTCAGAAAGGAATACTCTGATCTCGAACCGGTATCAAACATTTTGAGAATTGCCAGAATCGTATGCTTTTACAGTTTGACTGCAATATAGATTCCACTAGCCACACAGTATAAACCAATTATGCCGGTGCATTTTGACGAGCTGAACAAGATATGGCCGGAGAACCCGCGCATTCCGTCTGTGCAATCACGGAAAGCTTGGGCGCTTGCTCGAGGCTTGAACCCTGTCAACGTGAATAACTGGTGGTATCGACGACGAAAGGTGGCGAAAAAGTTGAAGTTTTCGATTCCTAGAGATACCTATGAGCTTGAAGTTGGAAATCCTCCTCTAATTCCTGCGCCGATTATTAAGGAGGAACCAAAGGTCGTCGTTCTGGATTGCACTGAGCCAGGGGAGGACCATGTGGGCGACGATGACCATACAGTTACTTCACCGGAGACGCATATACCCGGCTCTGACGACACCTACTTTTCCATGGATTCAACCATTGCTCCTTCAAGTCCTATAATGGCCGATAAAGATACGATGAAGATCATTACAGACGAGGATCACGCATATATTTCGCCAAAAGAGCATCTATGCAATTATAGCACACCGTCAAGTCCCTCGATAAGCCTCAATTCATTCCCTTGTGAATTGTTTCTGCATTCAGATAATCCGGAAGATGTATATTATACGGCAGCGCGCCCTCTATGCCAGTTCCTCGTGGCTGGCTCTCTCGAAGATCAAGGTAATAGACAATATACAACTGATACACGCCTCGCTAAAAGATTATGTGAATATCTACAGAGATTACATGGCCAGGTCTTAGAAACATGATGGAGCCCGATCGCTTCTCTCTTTTTGCTATCGACGTGGATCCTGATCTGGGCTCTTTTATGCCTCTCTACTCCCACAAAACCTCATCCGCACTGGCAGATCTTGACCTTTCTTGTCGCTCATCTGCTCACGACGCACCTTGGTGTTTGGCTGGATTTCGCATACACTATGATGGGTCTCTAGCTGGTACCTGCTCCTGCTTAGACGTGATGGTCTATTGATAATCGGTGTTTCGAACTAATATGCTACCAAAGCTAACCTTACTAATTTACTAACATTGGCGAGTCAACCACGATTGTTCTCAAGTATGTTATCTCCGTATCAGGATGTATCGGCTTCTGTGGATTACTCGAGTAATACAACAAACTCTAGTGTGTTATGCGGAACTTTGATTCCTATTATTTCATTTCGAGTCCACGCCTTATCTTAATTGACATTGACACAGTATATCAGTAATTGTCCAGATTTTCTGCACAAGAACGGTCGTCATTATATAGTACTAATGCTTATGTAAAATATGTAAAACTACTATATATGGAAGGTAGAGGTAGGTAGGTTGGGCAAATCACCCTCAAAAAAAAAAAACCAACGTCGTGTCCGATTTTTGAAGACCGGTAACCCCTTGATTGTGCAACACCATTATATCTCTGTAAGATCATGTAGAATAACAGTTTGGGCCCAACGCAAGTTGCACGAGGTGACCACTTCAAGCTCGCAGCTGTCACGCAGGGTTTTGTATACCCAGTTGCCATCAGTTGAGATTACCAGAGATCCAAACCACTTCTAGTGAGATAATTAGATATCAAGTGCGCTGAGACACCTACTACCTGACTTCTCGTCGCTATGCATGATTCGTTGATGCCATCTATCACTTCCACCGTCCAGATGTTGGAATTATAATGTAAAACGCGATGGTACCCAATTAGAGTCGTCTTTGACTGAACCGAGGACAAGCATCTCCTCTAAAAATTGAAAAATACAGGTTTCTATCACGCATGCTAGAGCAACTTGAAGCACATGAAATTCAAAGTAATTCTCACGCGATAAGTCCACTCTGCGATGTAGAAGGAAGAGAAAATAATGGATGTGAACAAGGGTTGTGCGATCTCAAATTATTGACGCTGGCGGATCTCTTAGGCATACTATCCATGTGGTAAGAATGTTCAAGTTCATGAGGTGCAATCGAGTAGTGATTGAAATTGACAGCTCATTTTCATTATCAGGAGGACATCGGGCCCCGTATAGAAGCGTCCATACAAAAGAGCCTCTTTGATGAATTGATCCATCAAGCACCAGAGCTCTTGAGTAGAATCCATTGTGGATGAACCAGATACAAGAAAGGAAGAGAAGAGGAGGGTGGGATCAACAACCGGTGTGGAGATTTTGCTCATAGAGGAGGCGAGAGAGAGGAAACTTAAAGGGGTGAAGAAACAGAAAGAACTTATGAATCTAATCAAGCATTTAATCAAAAAGAAGGTTACCAGACTTTGAAAGCGTTCATACTACAGCTTCGTGCAAATCTCAGGAATCTGAAGAAAGTGAATTACCTGTCAAGTTGTCAAGATTCTGATGGTGAAACTTCTAAGAATTTTAGAAGGAATTTACATTTTTGACTTTTCACGTCCGTGTCATGTATTTTGTACTGATTCCTGGCGTTTAGCGGATCATACACAGCACTTCCCATCCCTTACAGGCCTTTTTGCTGCCTCCACCAAATCCATATTGATATTTAAAAGTTAGATCTATAAATTCTGACTGCTACTACCCCAGTCGCCATCATCAGTCGGTTCATTTGACCTGTCGCCTTTAGTTGATTAGGCTGCAGTATAAGAACGAGAATAAGTCCAGAATCCCCAATAAAAGCGTGAAGGTGCTTATTTGCGTTTTAGAAACCCTTCCAGTGTAGATTTTCCCTCTTCAATGTCTCCGCCCGACAACGTCGTCGTCGATGATACTGATCCCAGCATCGTTTATGAAGAAGGAAAATGGATAACAGATACCTCCTTACTCAATTTTACAGTCACAGGTAGGCCGTTCAATAACACGGCTCATATCACTTTCCAACAGGCATCTTTTACCGTTACGTTCCAAGGTCAGATTTAATAGGCTCGTTTCCCTTATCTCCAAGTCCAATGGAAACTTTAGGCACCTGGATTGATATTTGGGGATTGTCACCAGTGGATGGAGTATGGAATGGCACCGTGGATGGATATCAGATTGATTCGAATTCCTCAATGGTTGTAGGTCTTGCTCCGGGGGAAGAGCCAAATTTTAGCCTTTCTGTCGGATACGGTCCAATATTCGAATACGGTCCAATATTGGGGAACGAATCATCGTCGCATTTTCTCACAGTAACAGTGGTTGGTTCGAAAGACAACCCAGTCGCATTTGATTTCGCAAGATTTTCTCCTTCTTTTTCAAGACCGGAAGAAATAACAATGGGGGTTATGGAATACGTAATGACCACCGTCATATGGCTGTCCGTTATGGCTGTCCGTTTGCACATTTAATACCAATCTATAAACTTTTTTTTCCATACATAGAAGTCGCAATTATGCACAATTCCATATACATAATCTGGTGTCCAGTATAGAGAAAGGTGGTTTCCGAACATATAAATCTTGTATCCATACATTCATAGGTTGCACCCTCGGATACAATTTTCAGTACCATACATGTAGTTTTGGTGCCCACATATACAAATCACAATCCCTTACATAGGGCAAACACTCCCTTTTACACATATTTTGTTCCCTCACTTATATCTGAAGGTTCCTCGTATGATTATTTCTACCTTTCTTCATCCCGAAGATATACTGTCATTTTTCGGCATTCTGTCGATGCCGTGCATGCCTAGACATCGTGAGAATCGGCAAATCTCGGCAAATAAGGACACAAATTACAGTTCATTGCCTGTATGCCTGTCGACACACGCTGATTGAACACTTCAAAAGATTCACATTTATACAATCAGTAAATATCCTCCTGTGAATGCTGATTGCATAAGTAGATTGTCTTCATAATGTGATACGAGTGCTTTGCGTGCTAAGGCTTAAAAAGGCCTAACGTTGAGGTTGAAGACAGAAAATTGCATTGGAATAGCCTATATGTAGTCTTATGTTATTTTAATGTATGAAATTATGCTCCTAATGAATTGTATAATCTTGTAACGACCATCCTACTGTCTTCACAAGTAGCAATCCACTGCAAAGCGGGACACAAGTCGAGTTCCCACGCCTCTACGGCACGGACGGCACGCATAATGTTCTTCTGGACAACTCTATATCTTCGGACAAAAATTAAGATACATGCGGAGAGGGCCACAGACTATGGTACTGAATTTTTTATGTACGGGTAGCATACCCTTATGTGTGCAGCTCCCATTCAAACTGAAGGGCATGCAAAGACAATGATCGGGATAATTTCTTCTATGCTCGGAAACCATTTCTCTACAACCGGGACACCAAGGTATGTAGTTGAGTTCAATCAAAATTGCAACTTATATGTATGGGGAAAGAAGTTTATACTTTGGCATTAAATGTGCAAACGGACAGCCATACCGTCATGGATTCGCTGGGCCCACACACAGATTGGGGCACAGATGACTGGCGTGACTATTCGTTATGGAGTACAATAACCCCAGATGCTTCGTTTGTGTTCAATTTTACTGGTGCGTTTGGTTTGTCGGAACCCCGCATTTCTGTTTCATTTTAGGCATAGGAACATCGGTTGCTGGGCTAGGTGGAAATCGTGTGGCTCGCTCGCATATTCCAGCTATCGCGTCTTATTCACTAGATGGTGGCGCCCACGTTAACTTCACGGTGTGTAATTTAGCGACATTGGTACTAGATACCTCCACGGCGCAGACAATATTTCAGACGTACCAAGTGGCGCCAGGAAACCATAGTATTCGCATTGTTTATCACGGAGATAGCACCACTACTCCTCTCGCTCTGTATTCCCTTCTTGTGACTGGAACGGAAAATGTCCTTAGTGTTGATCCGCCTCCCCCAGCGCAGTCGCCCCCAGCACAGACGACGTCGACTTCTCTTCCAACATCATCCATTCTCGTACACTCAAAATCACACAGAGATGCCTATACAGCTGCGGTAGCTATTTGCATCATATTGGTCGCAACATCATTTTTGGTCGGGTCATTGCACTACCGGAGGAGAAAACGCCGCTTTGAATCAAAGCCATTTTGTTCTGACAGTATCGACCCAGCTCCTACGGGTGTGCACGTTTCCCCATTCATCAATTATCCCTCTATTCCCTATTCTAAAGCCGCGAAAGAAAAGACTGGAAAGGATCGACTCAATTCTCGTGGTCAATCACAAGCACAGGTCGGGCGAGTGGAAATTCAGCAAACTTTTCTTCCAGCATCCTCGATGCCTCCTCGCATTTCTGCCCAAATTCATGTGGATAGTGGAGTCACAATGCATCTGCCAACGGAAGAGGATGTAGTGGTCGATTTTCCTCCGGCATACACAAGCTTGTGTGGCGATAGTTGGAGTATGGACTTGTAGTTATTCTACGGGAGACCATCGATTTTGAGCTCAGCTTAGGCATGGGCGATTACTTATTTCTTGTCTTCCATTCTATTACAGGTGTATATATAATTGACGAGCACCCTGAATGCTCGTTTTTGGACTTGAAAAACTTTCAGCGGCTCTCTCTATTATCGAGGTCACTATTTTTATGATAGTTATATATCTAATATATTTTTCGATTAATTATAATGATCATTGGTTTGCCTTTATAAGGTTGTGTTTTAGGAAAATGGGCAACTTTCGAGGTTAATGAAGCTGAATTATCCGTAGGCTCTAGGAGGAATGGGTGAGGAGACTGAGGAGACATGACACCATGTACTTTCGGCATGTCGTCGGCATTGTCGGAGTACACCGTGAGATAATGTGACATAGCTGTGACCAACATGGTTTTTTTTTTTGCTGCCTGCTTGCGTCTTTCTTCCTCCCACATCCATTATCGCCATTGACTTCGTCGACATGTTTTTTCGCGCTGCTGAATCTTTCTCTTCGCTGGCCGACGCTGAAGGCCTTCTCAGATGTATTTAGCGACATATCTTTCTTATCTACTTGATTTGAGCCTTTGGTATGTTCATTTTTCTGAATGTGGATATGTGTCCTGGTTTCTAACCGAATCTACATTACGGTTCAAGGCCTTTTGAATGTTCTACAGTCAATTCGTCTCCCCATAAGATTTTTTGCGGATGCTGTTTTCGGAATATAGCGCGCTGTTAGAGGATCAGACCCAATTGAAATGTAAGCCTTTCCCCCGCTGGTTCCTATTCTTTCCTTTCGAGCATGGCGAATGATTACCCAATATTCACACTGTCCGAGCCCGCCCCTCCGCTTTGAAAAAGGTTGTGAGGGGCTGCTGAGGTCAACCTTCTACGTACCCCGTAGCTGACGCCTTTCTAAATCTTCTCCACTCTCATACCGATCTTCATTTTCACATTTTCACCTCCCACTTCGTGACGTTCTACGTTATGAATGCCCTTCCTCTTGTGGATCAATTCTAGCGTTTTACGTTTTTCTCTGCGAGCCACGATCGATGTTCGGTCGTTGGATCTATCTGTCACTTTGGACATCGACTTCTTTCGGTGGTCCTTTTGCCTCGTTATCTCTCGATGGTGTTCATCACCATCATTCGCATTGCTTTCGATGCCATTGTTTCCCCTCGGTGTGCTACCGATCGCATTCTTCCACATGGCCTGGCCTTTGTCAGTGCCTATCTTCAATGCTGACCCTGACTGTCGTCAGTGGTTATTCATTTCGCCTTCTGCGCCGATTCATCTTCATCCCATCACCATGTCAACTGAGCTGTAGTCACCTTATCCACTTTGGCGTGTCCGGCTCGCGTTCCCGCGAGGTATCCTATTCATTGATTCCTATCGTTTGACTTCGACGAATTCCTGTCAGAATCCGTATCTGACCTTCTCTTTTCTTCTATAGATCTCCTTTGACTCTTGACATTTCACTATGAAGATCTATCAATTCACTCTGCAATTGTGCAGCCTGTACGATGTTGTCATTCATTGGGGATGATCCATGTATCGTTTGACGATTCTGTGCACTGTTTCCACCCGCAGTTCGTCCCCTGCCTCTTAAATGTATGTCTTATTTTACTTTTTGTTTCTTTGACGCATGCATGCGTTTTTCTCATCTTTCTGTGCCACTTTCAACGTGGCATTTCATGTGAATGTTTCACTGTCTCTATATTTTCACCTTCAAATTTTATACTTGCCTTGCGTATGTCGCCATCGAAGCATCGTCATTTCCGCATGGCATTGTCAGGACCCTATCTTCACCATCAACCCTGACTTTTGCCAGTGGTAGATCGTTTTGCTTTCTTCATCCACCAATGCTTCACATCCGAATTCCGAGCCTCTCCAGACGCTTGTGCGCATTTTCGAGGAGTTGAAGGGCGTCATTCCCCACGAAACGAAATAATTGATGACAACCTTTTATTTACTGTACCACGAGCGTGCGCGCCCCACTGGGGTTATAGTGCACGCTGTGAGTTTACCTTACTACAACGGTATCTGATATTTCGTGTTGGGATGCGCCGCTTGCGCTTCTTGTTATTTGCTCATACGTGTCAAGGGAGGTTGTACCTTCTTCATGGGTTTTCTTGCTCCCCCTCTTTGGTGTTTGATCATAAAGGGTTCTTGCACGGATGCTGATATGTTTTGTAGATTTTATGGTTCAGCGTTTTACTTCGTTTGTCCGGGGATTGCGGCTACGGCTGCTCATTGTGTCATTCTGGACACTTTGTGTGCTTCTCAGTGCATGAACACCCGACAGATCAATCGAAGCCCTTGGATATGTTGGAGTAACACCTGTCCAAGTCGTCTTTACTTCGGAGTATACGGAGTATTTAATTGGTGTTTTATTTTTGTATCAATGAGGTCGGAATTTAGTGGTTCACATTCACATATGATCTTGTTAAGTATTGGTTTTGGCATGTTACAGATGTAGGTTTCGGTATTCGTAAACTGTGAACTACGTACTCTCCTGACTGCTGTCACTCGTGCTCTCACAGGCATTGACTGTACTGTCGAATCCATAGAGAATCAGTTGTGTCCCTACAACGTTCAAGAATGATTCTACTCACGTAGGGGTTGGAGACCTTGCAGGTGAATGGCGAAGCACAGACTGCAGCAGGTAATTCCGTGTGTCAGTCACCATGGTCATCCGGGATCAAGTTCGCACAAATAGGAACACGACTTACCTGTTGGCCCTGTCCAGCCGATTCCACCGCATTGTCCGTATTGTGGTGAGGTGGCGCCCGTGGGCGATGGCGCAGCAGTGCTCGTCGGTGACGATCCTGCACCAGCGCTTGATGAGCCGGAGCCGGAGCTAGACCCAGGAACGAGCGAGGAAAGCCCGAACCAGGCCAGTGTGTCCGTCTCGTGCTCTGGCACTGTGTGCCCGACGTTCTGTGCGAGAATGGCTTGCACGTTGGGTCCGAACGACGCGCGTGAGTAGCCCGCTTGGGGGTTCGAGGTGAGGTTGGATGTGGGTGTTTGCGAGACGTTGAATACGTTTGTCCATTGTTTGATCTCTTCCCAGAAGTTTTGGGGGTAGAGGGTCGTGTCGCTGTGGGTGAATGAGGTAGGTTAGTGGTGTGATTGATTTTAAAAACAATGTTAATTTACATCGTTCCGTGCCAGAACTGCACCTTTGGCCTGGTGCCCGTGAACCCAGGATACGCCGCGCGTACCTGGTCGCCCCACTGTTGCGGTGTCTTGATGAGCTCTCCCGTCGCGCACTGGGTGTTCCATGCATTTGGCCCTGCGAAGCAGCCAAATGGCACACCTGAGTACAGCGAACCTGCGGCGAACAGGTCCGGGTACGCGCCGAGCATGACGTTGGTCATCATCGCGCCGGAGCTCGTGCCCGTCGCGAACACGCGCGTGGAGTCGATGCCCCAGTTTGCGATCGCGTAGCGCACCATGTTCGCAATGCCCAGTGAGTCGCCGCCGCCGTTGTGCGACAGTGTCGCGGACGATGCGACGTCCCAGCACCCACCGGCTGTCGGTGCGTTTGGGTAGACGACGATGAAGCCGTGCTGGTCTGCGAGCTGTGCGAGCGACGTGCCGGAGAAGTAGGCCTGTGCGGTACCGGTGCAGTAGTGCATGGCGACTATGAGGGGCGTTGGTGTTGCGACCGCGGTCGGCTTGTAGACGTACATCTTGACATTGGTGGGGTTGGAACCGAAGTTGGCGGTGACTTGCTGCAGGGAGCTAGTCAGTGCACTTGCAATTCCTGAGAGCGCGAGCGTGATAAGGGCTTTGTATGCGAACATTGTTGGCTGGTTTCTTGGGTGTTTGTAGGGTAGGACGAGTTTTTGGTTTTATAGCTCGCTTTCCGCATGTGTTGAAGCGTCAATTTATCCAGCGGCCCGCTTTCTGTATTAACTATTCGCTTCTATCATTCATGAACAGCACCCTTCTCAATTGAACAAAAATAAACAGCCTTTGGATAGACATTTGCCCCCCGCTGATCTCATATTTCTGTACAACTTTGACGCGCCAGCTATACATCCGACAAACATCTTGCCAGCGTTGTCGACATCTTAAATATACTCAGGGTGTTTGAACTGCAATTTCGGCTTTTGCTCGGGTATGGGCGTATGGCGCGTGGCTGGTGGGCTGTACCATCCGCTGTGGAGAGGTCAGGGCCAGGAGGATATCGTAAAAATATGATGTTAACAGTCCTCAAAATATACATCACACAGAATTAGTTTAGGAAGTCTCCGTGTATCCAATTCGTGTACCGGTCAATTGAGCCTTCTTTGCTGTTTTTTTTTTTTTTTATTCGGATTGAGTGCCGGATCCTCGTATGCAGAACCATGCATACTCAGGAGGAATTATACGCCAGTTATGCGCAGACGCGTCGACGCGCACATGTAATCACCTGCCCTAAACTAATTAACGCCGGATGATGGAAGTTCATATTTTTTTTGGTCTGAACGTGGACACTGAAACAACACCTTCTCCTTTTCGTAGTTTGTACGAATGACATTGGAGATAAAGAACGTGCGCGTCAATCTTGACAATGGCGGCGAAGGCGGCTCGGATGACACTCACACCATCCCCTTCGTCTCGTTGAATGACCCCGAATTGCGTCGCGACTTTCGTGCAGTCGCAGCGTCCACGAAGGAAGTGAAAGATGGGCGGGCAAATCTTCTGCATATTTGTAACGAATGCGGGAAGACGTCGGATAGTGGGGACAAATTGCTGAAGTGCTCGAGGGTGAGTTTATGGAATGTTTTGCTTCGATCGTCCTTTCATGCTAGGATTACCCAGTGTAAAAAAGTTTGGTATTGCTCGAAAGAGGTCCGTGGACACGTTTAATTATATTACTTGGATCTGGAGCTAATAATGGGTACATTCAGTGTCAAAAAAAGCAATGGTGTGTTGTTTTTCGCATCAGAATAGCAGTGAGGAACGTGACAGATTGCCCAATTCTAGGCCAGCACACAAGGTTGTTTGTCAACACAGCGAATCAGCAGAAGCACGATTGATACCTTCATTTCTCGCCAATACCGTTCTTAATGATTACCTTCAAATCATACTCGTCTTTGTGTTCAAATTGCTCGAAGAACCCAACCCTGAAAACCCTCTCATTGCCGAATGCGATGTCGAGCTCTTCCCAGCTGACACGGCACGGCAGTTACAACTATTGTTTAGCGGCGAAAAGGAGCCAGAAACTGAAGGAATGCTCCAAGTACGAGGAATGAAGTCTCTGGATTCTGAAACCTCGATAGATGATGTAAGGATGGCGCTATGGAAAAGCAAGAAGGAGTGGTATCGCAAGCAAGGGCACCCAGACGTGCATGTAGTGCTCGTCGACTTTGTGATGAGGCGTACGAAGCAGAGATCGACGTTTGCAGTTGGCCTTTTGGAAACTGCGTTTGATAGAATTAGGTCGGGTTCAACGTTGGAGATGAAGTCGTCTATGTTTGGGTCCACGTTTATGCCTCTTAGTATCGCGGCATGTCTTGAGTGAGTGTTTTGATATTTTGCTCAAAATTGACCTCTTACAACGCTTCTTAGTGCCATTAATACGCACATACGGTCGGACAAACGTAACCAACTACGATTACGAGCAACCCTTCTAAATTGGGAGCCACACTCTGGGACTGAGTAATGTATAGTTCACAACACATAAAAGTTACCTTGTAAAATCTGGTGCGGGTTTGTAGATCCGTTGACGAATACACTTCATTATCTTTAGCCACAGCCCCTTTGACTTTATTTTAGCAAACTTCTCTTCAACACGAGGAATCCTATTACAGCTAACCATCTACGACGGTATTTGGATCAATGCCCTCTCTTTCTCCCTTCCACCATTAATCTCCATTACTGACTGCGCCTGAAGGTCTGGTAATTTTCCTCGCGACATAAACATTATAACCATGGAACCTAACACCACTGGTACCCCGACACCAACTCCGCCTGTTGTCGTTGCATTGATCCATCCAGACAACATCCGTAATTTTCACAGGATAGCATCCTCCACGGCAGAGATCAAGAAGAACAGGAGCATGCATGGATACGTATGCCGCGAATGCCACAAAACATCCTCTGCAGAAATCAAAGTCCTCCAATGTGCCAGGGTGAGTGTAGATGGATTAAAAGAGGTGCTTAAATAAAGAATTTTTTCATTGAAATAATTCAGTGTAAAACAGCGTGGTACTGCTCAAGGGAGGTATGTATTGAACCGATCTTTCTGATGAACTGTTTGATGCTGACTTCTAGTTTCCTAGTGTCAAAAAAAGCAATGGTAATTTGCTAGTCCAACCGGCTTATTACACCTACCTCGTCACTGATCAATCGATGCTGCTTATTTTTATTTTATTTTCAAGGCCTAAACACAAATCCATCTGCGTGGAACTAAAGGCCAGCACCGCGAAACTTATACCATCATTCGTAGCCAATCCAGCCCTTTATTTCTACCTGGGAAAGGCGCTCGTTATGCTCTTTAAAATTCACGAGAACCCACGGCCAGATATTCCGCTCGTGGCAATGTGCGAGGCAGAACTCCGCATTGCCGATCCCGTGCGCGCGGCTCTCATCGCATCAGGACATGTACAGCCCGACCCAGAGGGAAAAGATGAAGCCATGTTGCAGATTCGATCGCTTCAAATACTAGACCCCAGGATAGCAATGGAGAGAACCCGCAAGAGTATGTGGAATACGGCGCGGGAGGGCCTGCGTAGTGATGGTCGCCCGTCCGTCCATGTCATTATGCTTGATTTTACCATCAAGGATGTGAAATGGCAAGGGACAACGTACGCCTTCCCGATCGAAGAACGTGTCGTTGAGGCCGTCAAATCTGGCGCGATATCTGTACGCAAATCAGTGGTAAATGGCACTACAGTCCGCCCATCTAGTGTGCAAACTTGTATCGAGTGAGTCGGCTGATCGGTTGCCTTGCCTTGCGTTTAATTTTAATCTAATGTATATCATTAGTCTTATCAACACACATATACAGTCAGACAGTCGTAATCAGTTGCGTTTAAGGACGACCATGGAGGAAAAGGAAAGATCCTGAATATATAGATAAGTGTGGAATGCATATTTCTGTACTGTATCGTCTTTCCAAGGGTTTACATTCAACCAATTCCCAGTTTCTATATTTTATAAATTTTTGGCCTGACCCAGATGAAAGAAGATTCGGCTATACAGGTCTGGTCCACCCCATGACTGCTTCAAGAATGACACTACCACTTATTTTTCACGAGCGACGGCTTCATCAAAGTTAATTCATGGCCAAAATGAATCATATTTGACTGGGCTGGATCTTTATTCTTAACTCAATGATGTGCTGTCACGAGGGTGGCCCCCTATAAGTAGCTTAGCATGTGCAGCCATGGGCGCTTCATTGACCTTGATTATCGACCACCACACTGTTCCTTTCCTTGCCACATCACCCCGCAGATCATGAGTTCCGACTCTACAAGCCACCCGAGCCCTACAACTCCCAGCATAATGACGTTAAGGCATCCAGACAATCGTCGCGACTTTCGCGCAGTAGCGTCGTCAACATCGGACATAAAGGAAGCCAGACACCAGATTCGGCAGGTGTGCATCCAATGTAGCAATACCTCCTCTGCGGATAAGAAACTCCTACTTTGTGCGAGGGTGAGTGTACATATGACTGATGTATAACACTTGCTGAATACAGGGACAAAATACAGTGTAAAATCGCGTCGTATTGCTCCAAGGAGGTATGGACTTTATATCGTGACATCTTGGTGAGCTTTGCGTTAAGTATACAAGTTATTAGTGTCAGAGAAAGCATTGGTAAATGGTCCATCTTTCAAAATCATGTTACTTGTCTACTGATATTTGCTGCTTTAGGCCAGCGCACAAAGCAAATTGCCAAGATATGAATACAGCGACAGCCAAGCTTATACCCACCCTTGTCGCCAATGAATATTTATCCGTCACTTTGGCAATGGCGCTTACACTACTCTACGGACTCCACAGTAGCCCTCGACCAGACTCACATTTTGTTGCAAAGTGCGAAGCTGAGATTGTCCCTTCAGATTTCGCTCGCCACCTCTTTCTTGCGACTAGCCAGGCCAGAGTTGACAACGAGGAAGGTATGCTTGAGCTAAGTTCCTTGACACCATTGGACCCAAAAGAAATGATGGAAACTACACGGACAACAATGTGGAAGGGAACAAAGGATACTCTTCATAAGCTAGGTCATCCAGACCAACATGTGATTATCGTCGACTTCAAAATAAAAGGTGTCAAGCAAGGAACGACAGTCGCCATTCCAATCGACAATGCGATTCTCAAAACGGTTAGCATGAATCTGCCAGCTGTGCGGAAGTCGGCAATATCTGGCACTTTGACCTTTCCCCAGAGTGTGGAAATGTATCTCGAGTGAGTGCTGACTCTGTTGTCATACTCATAAATCGTATGCCGGGGTTAAGAATTTCCCTTCCCAGTGCTATCAATTCGCATATACGGTCTGACAAGCGTAACCAACTACGCCTGAGGACGAAAATGTTAGCTGAACAGGATACTACACAGCTCTCGCATTAAAGATCTAGCATCTGCTTAAAAAAATCTGCTCTTTAGTACCCAAATTTGACTGACGCCGCTGATGTGGATATGAATATGTACCTTTCCCGATTTCGCCACCGTATATTGTATACTAAGCTACACATCCTGGGCGGTCCCTTCAATACCATTTTTTGGTTCCTCTGCTATACTCATGCTTTTGAATGCTCTCCTATTTTCAGATTGATTAGATGATGAAGGCCAATCAGAGTCCGAGCCCGAAGTGTTGGTCGGATTTGTGATATGGAATGGCACCTATATTTACATTAACTAAGAAATGGGCTATTTGACTTGATTTGAAAGTCTGGCTTACTGAAATGGCGCGTGGAACAGTTTCAAAGTCGATGCCTGTGCTTACTCCACGCTGGCGATTTGGTTGTCTCTCTGAACGGGGCCGCGCATTGAGACTTCCGTATTTTATGTGTTAGAAATACACTGATGGGCATTCCTTGAGGACTTACGAGGCCAGAAGAGAGTTGGAGTAAACTACAAATTTGGTCAATATATGGTCTGCCCTTGGTAAGAGGACTTATCGTTACTTTTGGCTAGAACAATGTACAGGCCAAACCATACAACTGCATAAATATCGGTGTTAGTGGTGGTTAACATTATGGCTTCACAACCCACGATTTCTCAGCGCCTTAAACTACAGTTAAAAAATGGGAGATATTTAGCATGAATGATTCATCCGGATATTATCACTCACACAGATTATCACCGTCACTGAAGTAAGACTGCATGTAGACGTGTTATTAATGACACTCAAGCACAGTTATGTAGCGCTCATACCTAGTTATTAGCCCGGTTTCTAAGTTTATCAAACAACGTCAGAGTGCAATTAGCTAGCGAACAGGAACAACCACTACTTACGTAGCGAATACCGTACAAGCCTGTTAATAAATTGGGTGGTGCTACACAAGAATATGAGCTAGATTGTAGAGGCAAATGTACATCCTACTTACCTGCGAAAGTTCCCTGATGACGCCAATTTTCTTAAATAAAACAGCATGGAAGCTGCGATTAAAATGTCTGTAGCTGCTCCCAGAGCCAAAGCGGATATGACAAGCCAATTATACTTGGAAATGAATACAACCCAATTGGGGGTTCTATGAACATCTATGATGCTCTCTGCCGACATGGCGATGCCTCCCAGGAAACGGAGCCCTGAGAGAGAAAAGCAGGCAATGCTAATAAACATGTTCCCGGAGAGTCGGTATATCCGATGAGAGAAGAATGACTGGAAAGGATGAGTGAGTACGTTCGCACTACTATCCAAACAATCCATACCTGAACTAGTACTGTAATGAGTGTCTCGTTCACGACATTGGCAGATAAAGAATACGAGTTGATCTCCGCTCTCCCAAATCGTGTAATCGTATCATAATAGATAGTGTGGGCGGCGGTAAAGGAGTGGAATAGCTCCAAAACCCTGTTGAGTGAGTAAGTGGGTAGTTTTACTACTGACAGCTACGAAAGCGTTTACAGAAGGAGGGATACCTAACATGTATATGTCAGTAAACATTGAGAAAGACCAAAGATTCCAGTGACGCGCCATCAACTTGAGAGTCCATCTATCTGAGCTACTCCTCCGAAAGAAAGTATATCCCTGAGAGAGGGAAACTCCAAGAAGGACGAGACTGAGAAATGTAGCGATTTCTACGGCGCCGAGGTTTCCTGCTGTCTCTACTTTCAATGCATCATCATCAACCTGGAGCATCCTTCAGTTTTCAAAACCTAGCGGAATGCGGTGAATAGATACAGGGAAGCATGCGCTAGTAAGCTTCCTACAAGAGGTTTAGAATGCCTGTTGAGTGTAGAGGGGTGAAGAATACCGTGAGAGAAAGACAGCGTTGACGATCGAAGGCAATTTGTTCGAAGCCGGTATATGCTAATCAGAATCTAAGTACATCCATAGTTACTTAGCTAAAGCAGATTATTTCTATCAGTCACGCTGACTGCTACCGGCGCCGCATCAGGGAGTCGGGTGGCCCTGGTAGCTCGAGAGCTGTCAAAAAATGCCAAAATGCTGCGCTGATTAATTCAGCGTCAACATGAGCCGGGTGCTATTTCAATTCATTAGACGCTGGATCCAAGGGTTGAATGCTAAGCTTTATTATGATATTTACTGAAGACTTACGCGATAGATATCCACATAGAGTCGGGCAAATTCGCTCATCAAGGACGCCCTGCAGGGGGACTTATCGAATCCATGCTCAACCTAGAAGTGCCGGCGGGCATGTAGTCTGAGAGAACTGATGGCGCAGATCCATCTATTTTAAACCTGCCACTAGTTCTCCACCTCTATTTCAGTTTGCAATTTCAAAGCATGCGTTATTTTAATCCACCCTTATCTGCTACAGCATCACCGTAGGGCACTTATACCAACAATCAGTCACGGTATCTCGAATTTATCTTGATGTTTTAATCGTTATGAGTCATGTTCTTATTAGCTAGTCTGTCGCAAACGCATGGTATTATACCGAGGACGTCACGTACATCGCAGCTTGAGGTCATAAAACTTCAATGAAATTAATCTTACGATATGATCCACCTGGTCGCCAACACACACTGATTTTACTGGCACCTAACATACGATCTATCATGTGATTAGCTCTTCAGAAAGATTACGCCTTCTCCCAATAGGAAACTACATGACTTCGTAGGGCATCGGGTACCTTGTAAGTGTGAAATCCCCAATGCACTATAAGAGGATTCACAGCAATTTGCAGAAAAAATGCATCCGCTTCCTCCCTTATGTGTCATAAACGTCACCAATGCTTAAGACGTAGTAACTAACTTTGAAAAATGAAGTTTATAACGAGGATAAATAATTGGTTCAGGATTTGTACAAATTTAATGCGGGGCGCTGCCATAAATAAGCAATACGAAGACTTCAAAATTGCCCATGTCACTGTATCACGTGATAAAATCGCTTTCCAGTCGCGTCATCGACGCGTCGTGTTGAAAGATCCTCAGGAGATGTGGAAAAGACAGAACAAGAATTCATAATCTCAGGGATAATCGTCAAGCATAGAAAGCCTCAATAAGTTTCTCCAGGTCATTAAGCTTCGATAAAAGCCCATCATTGCACATCAAGGCTGGAGTTGTTAATTTGATACGTATACATTTGTGGCTATGCACACCATACAATACCTTCATATAGTATTAATGGATGACATATGGATTCCTGTTTCGGGAGATAAGCGTAGAAAAAGGCTATATAATTCAGCAGCATAGAATACTTAGAAAAGTTTTCTAGAAGCACTACCCCGGATCGAAGAGCCAACAAAAACAAATCTAGACATGACTTTTATCTACTAATGCATATATATGGTCAGCAAAGTATACAAGAGAGCGAGTCTACGTCGGTTCCTTTGACAAAAGAGTATCTTTATTGATGTAAAATACGGCAAACCTTTAGACAACCTGAGATGAAGGATCCAGCTTTTTTCCTTGGAACAAACCAGATGTGTTCAACTGCGTGCGATATGACATCGATACAGCTTGGCTACGACTTGAGTCTAAGAATTTGGCTTGTCCTTACAAGAAAACAAGTCACACATTAAAGCTGCACGGAAGCCACGCGACTGGCGCGAGGAATCGATGGCGCAACCCAATTGCGGGGTCTTTGTGCGATTGAACCCAATCTCCCAGATAAAGTTCCCGAAGAAAGGCGTTTCCGAAAGCGGCTCGCTTAGCACCTGCGAGTGACCCCAACCCGCCCCTGTAAATCCGTTCTCAGAGCCCAAGGGGGTACACACGCACGACTCGCAGCAGGCATGAGCAGCGGCCTGCTCTCTGCGGAATGGATTCCGCGAGGCCATGTGTGATTAGACTCTTCAATACCCGGCACAAAATCACACAAGCAGCTGCGATGCCGTGGGTGTTCACATCCAGCCACAGTCGAAGAGTGGGAGCGTATGTGCAGAAAAAGGGAATTGCGAGGGTTAGACGTCGCGATTCGAATTCGTTCCTTCCCTTCTGAAAGGTTGCAAACACACCTTGTTGATCGTGGTTCACGGCATTGAAGCTGGCATTGTATACGGTCTATAAATATGCCCCGAGCCAGGTCGACTCGAGGCTCTCACAACGTCGACAACGAAGAAGAACCCAGAGCGATCCGCTGCTACGGTTGTTCGGACCTCAAGTCTGTGTATCCAAGTTCAATTCTATTCATCAAATGTCCATGACCTTATCCGCAGATCGGAACACTTTTATTGTCGTCCAATACTGGTTAGAATAACCTCATCCGGATAGTGTTTGGTAGCTACGATTGATAAAAGCCCGCACGAATATAGATCAATCGGTGTTCTGAAGTACGTCTTGACTAGGATGGACATTCGGTCACTTGGTCATAGCGTGAGAGATACTTGGTACATGTCAAGAATCAAGAATCTGTCATATCATACAGAAATATGTTTAAAACGAGGCATCTGTAATTATCCGCGAACCAGAACGCTGTCTGCAGGGCTCAAAGTAAAATTTTGCGTACTCAGTGCCGTGCTCTAACAAGCAATGAAGCGGGTATTCACATATATACACCTGTAGAAGTGTTCGGATAAGAGATGGTATAGCCGAATGTGATAACCCATCGACAGGCGATGAAAATATACTCAGACTAATGTGTTCTTTAGAAATGACAGGGAAATTCTGATCTACCTAGACTCCAAAGGCATCAGAAGCAGCGACTGTGTCAATATTGTATGCATTTCAGTATTGTCTAGGAGATTGTCAAGTAATTCGCGTTTCTATAACGAGAGGTTGTGCAAAATGTTTAGCGGTCGCGGTACCACTCCGAATACGCCGTTTAGAGAGATAGTTGGGCAGTAGTAAAATCTTCCAATCAACCTGACAACCTTATGCTATGCTGGCATATAGGTACAAGAAATCCACATTAACCAAACCTCTGTTGGAAAATTTTTGACCACTTGGAAGTTCTAAAAACAGTGTAATATTTCAAGGTTTACTCGAGTTGATTCATATCGACTATGGAACGGTGCACTCCAGCAACCCAAAATTTTTATTACCTCAAGACGAAGGCAGTGCTCATCTCAATTATCTTTCTCCAGCAAGCGCTCAATATCCCCAGTGAACATACCGGCATTCCATGCAAATGATGAACAATCACAAGTCAAGCCCACGCGGCGGGGATGAACGACAGATCCGGTTATCCTCATTCACTAAAGGAACGTCTCATTCTCCGAATGGCCACTCTAGTTGAATTCAAGGAAAATATCACAATGGAAGCCAATCTTTTCAGCGCCGGGGTGTGAGCCATCATTTCGCCTTTGCAGATATGGCGAGGTAGACATGGACCCACATCTGTCCAAACGCGATCAAATGACTCACCGACGACGATCTGAGGGTATCAGCTGATGCTGATATTTTGATCGTTGTGGGTGTACATCTTCACGGCCCCCCACGGCGTCTGCGTCAAGCCGCGTCTTGATGGAGCACAACGAACATGACCGTTCTATCCCTGTCTCCGCCCCCAAGCAAATGCTGTGGCCGACCGGCGTGCATGCTCATACACCGGTCACTCACTGCTGTGCACTGCATAATCTCGTAGTCTGCAAATCTTTCGTATCATTTTGGTGCTGTCAACGCTCAACAAGTAAGAGGAAGGGTAGACACGACCGGGTCGTGCGTATCAGGTCTCGAGTCTCGCGTCTCGAGCTCGAGAGAGATGGCTCTGCAGCTAGGGTAGAATGTGAACGCGAGGCTCACAACCTGCGCAGGGGTGACAGGCGAACCAGGTCATCGATAACACGGCCTATTAATTGTCTTCCTTCCAATCGAGCGGCGTGCATGGGAAGCAGGCATATTTCCCTGCATCAGGGTGTCAGTGGGCTTTGCAGCCGCTCGAGCGCCTATTCCTCATGTCAGTGATGGGCGTCCATGGGGCGGGATTTGGGTGGGATTTCTACGGGGTGAATCCCCACACACGCCGGGCATATGTGCTCCTGGAGGACGGTGCGCTCGGGGAAAGTCCAAAAGAGGCAATTTTAAGTGAATAGCAAGGTGGGCGATCAGACTGCTGCCGGACGGAAATCGATCGAGGTAATTGCCTTTTCGAAATTGTGCTGTATTGATGTGCCAGCTGTGCATTACATACGTACGATCGACAGGGATGGCAGGAGAAGGAAAAGGAAAATGCGACCGGGATAGGCAATAGGCAATTTGAAATGTGGGCACTGGGCAGCGCCCCGTTTGGTAAACCTTTCGAATCAAGTCAATTGAACTTGGAATTGGGGATTGAATAGGCCTGGTGTTGTGGTATTGCTGTCGAAGTTCGACGTGATGTGATGTGGACGTGATGGATTTGCCGTTGTGGATCATGCACAGCACCTACCTACCGAGGACGAGCAAACAGCGGAAGGGTACTATCCAAATGATGATGATGCGAGAGAGTTGCTGGATGTTCATGCGAGAGTCGCTGATTACGCTGATGCGAAATGCGGATCCTCTAGGCTTCACTGAATGGAGGACATATATAGCGTCAGGTCCAGGCTTCCCGAAGACGCGGACCAGGACCAGAATAGCGTCTGTACCTACCTATTCCCGGGTCGGTGGAGACATACGGAGATATATCCGTATTTGGGTAGGGCGGCTGAGCCTCGGAGCGACGGGAGTGGAATCAAGAGTCAAGACCCCGCTCTGCCGTCAGAGTCTGGAGGCGGGGCATGTGGGACAAAGATATCCCACAGCCAAGCTTCAAGCGGGCGTAGCGTGCTTTACCCCGGAGATGACGACGCGGCGTGCGCGTCGAAGAGAAGAGAAGAGAAGCTGGGGTGCTCGCGCAGCGAGTTGGAGCTCGAAAGCGATAAAGCGAACTCGTAATTCGTAACTCGAATTCGGATTGGGCTGGAGCCCGATAGCGGTGGAGTGGTACACCATCTCTATCCCTATCTAATCACCCCATCGATGGGACTCTGCGCCTGCCAGACGCGCTGAGCACGGCTCTTGCATCTTCTGCGCATCGGCATCGCGTAGCCTGCTGCCCATTGGCCACACGGTGGACCGGCCGCGCTGACGGCGCGCGCGCAGAATTGAATTGAAGTTTGAAGCGAATCGACTCGGGTTGGGTCGTCGGAGGAGTTTTGCGAGCGGGGGGACAGGTAAGCGACGGTTACTGTGTAATGTGGTATGTCATTCGTCACTGGTGGCGGCTTGAGTGTCTAAATTTTCGCGCGCTGGGGGGCTAGCGGGGAGCCGTCCTCCCCGCTGCGCTGGGGCTTACCCCGGCCGGCGAGGGTGGTGTCAGTGCGGACAATTTCGAAGTCTGGGACCTCGGAAGCTCCACCTACGCATATGTCTGTATTTTCGCAGATTAGAAGACGGGAAAACTGTGGTATTTGTGTATGCTCTTTGATCTGTAATCAATTTTTTGGTCGCATTGGAAATCTTGCTCCAATTATTCCCAGAAATCCTGGAATTTCAACACTTTCTGGATAAATTGCAGACGTTTGAATGACCCGATGAGAAGAGGAATTACTCAATAAACTGGATCTTGGGTTATATGTCAGCGTTTACGAATTTCACGAAGAAAGTCTCATAGATTTAAGGACCAAATTGGTCTTTTAGCAGTGCCTTTTCACTTCCTCTTCTCCTCCAAGTTCCCACTGCATTAAAAATCACCCCGTCCCTCGCTAGGCGTTCAATAAAACTGTACAATCTAAGCCGGATTGTACGGCGCATACGACCGTGTACCTCACCTCCGAATCTGCATGTATACATTGATTAGATTTCCCTTTCTAGCTTTTCTCAATCAAGTAAGACCCTGATGAATCTGAACCCGCTTTCTCGGATTTCATTGACGTTCTTTTGGATTTGAAAGCCAGATTCGTAGGGAAAGGCGTAAGCTAATACATGCAGATATATGTATGGAGTCTCCGACTCGTAACTCGGGAAGGAAGAGGTTGCGGTACTTGAACGTTGTGTTTGTGTTTCCACTTTCCATATTCCCTTTTCCAAGTTTTCGTCGTTCAATTAATTGTCGCGGTTTTCGAGCATGTATTCACTATCATTGCATATTCTAACCCAGGTCTTAATACAGTGCATATGACGTACCCAACCTTTCCAGAGTGTATCCACTCGCCTTAGCATTGATTATTGATTAACTTACCTTCCTCCAATTGAATAGCGTTATTTAAGCTTCTACTCATTACTGGCGGCTGCTAGCGGTTAAAACCCACGTACCCATACCCATGTATACAGCATAAAACACCGCGCACCGATGGTTAGATGAGGATGAGTGTATTTTGAATGGTTAGCTAAGACTCTGGAGTCTGCTAGCAGTATACTATTGCTATTAGGTCTGATCCTTATTGAAAAATTACATCTCTGAGACACGACGCGACACGACGCGGTCGGTTGGAGTGGAGTTTTTGGAGCACCTTAGACTGTCGCGTTGGACCGTTGGACTGTTCCTGAGCTGAACTGAGCAGCGATCGATCAGGTTTAGGATTCGCGTTACGTTGGAATTTGAATTGGAAAGAAAATAGGTTTTAATTTTATGAGGACAGGGACAGGTGGGGTGCCGGGGGTGTTGGGAGGTCCTGGGCCTGGTCCTGTCCTGAAGCTGGTTCTGTGGAACATTGAAAATTAGATAATTTTGTGATGGGTGGGGTTGGATGGTTGGAGAGTCGACGCGCGGCTATGAGCTTTGGACTTTTGGTTCTTTGGGTGAATTCGTTTATAGTTTTTTTCTTCTTTTTGGATCTGGGTAGACTTGATGGAGATGGAATAGGAATAGAAGGATGGCTTTGAAGGTGTGCATGCGGATTCTGAATTCGAATTTTAAATTCGAGGTCCAGGTTAACGTTAAGGTCGCATTCAAACTCAAACTCAAGCCATCGATATCGATATCGAATTTGGATTTTTGAACCTTGAAGATTAAAGTTACAAGTCTTCGAATCTCGAGTCCTCGACAACTGCACCTCGACAAGTACACCTCGACAACTGCACCTCGACAAGTACATCTCGACAAGTATACCTCGACAAGTATACCTCGACAAGTACACCTCGAAGATGAAAACTTCAACACCTCGAAAACTTCAGCTGACTGGCAAAAGATCATCCTACGAGCGTATAACGTATAACTATCATACCGAATCCCTAGGGCCCTATTCCCGAATCATGAATCCCTATTCCCGCATCCACATTCCCCATTCCCCATTCCCGAATCAAGAGTCACGAATCACGAATCTGGAATAACGGATACTCACCACGCATCGGATTCGGATTCGGATTCGGGTTGGTGGTTGTACCATTGACAAGGCGAGTACATACACACCTATACACTTATACACACACCAAATACACGCCAGATGTACATGAATGGTAGCGGTAACGGTGGTTGTTGACAGTGAAGAATGTTTTGCCAGCCATTATCTTGTCTTGTCTTGTCTGTCCGAGTTCGAGGTCGAGTTCGAGGTCGAGGTCGAGGTCGAGTTCGGTGATCAAACAGTACAATTCAGGACTCTTCTGTACAATTCAGGACTGTTCCGTACAATTCAATTCAGTACAAATTCAGGAGCTGGATCATACAATGAAAATTTCAATGAAATTTTCGATGCGGTGCAGTACTGTCAGTGTTTAATGTTTTTTCGATTTTGATGTTTTTTGATTTCGATGTGATTGGAATTTGGTGCGGTGCACTGGGATACGGACATGGATATGGATACTTGGATATGATAGGATGTGGTTATGGTTATGGATTGGATTGGATGTGATAGGGATACGGATATGATACGGGTGTGATAGGGATAGGATAGGGATGTGGTAAATGTTAGAGATGGGACGCCACGGATAGGACGCCACGGATGGAGATTTTCGTGATTTTCGTGATGGTGGAAATTGGAAGATCGTCTCGGGTCTGGACAGTGGAGGGTCAGGGTCAGTAGAAGCTGGGAATAGACTCTGTCGCTTTCGTCGGTGTTGGTGTTGTTGAATTAATAAGAATAAGAATAAGAATAAGAACAAGAACAAGAACATTTCCTCGTGGGTCGTTGGAAGCTCGTCTCTGTCCGCTGCTGATGTTCGTGTTCGTGCTAGTGTTAGTGGTTGTGTTAGTGGTTGTGCTGCGGCGCATGTATGGAGTCTCGACTCTCGACTGTTTGCTGTGCCGCTGTAGCTACTGGTTCTGCGGTGAATAGTTCAACAGCTCAAGGAGAATATACGGGGCATGGGGCAGTGGGACGGGGTGCTCGGATGTGTTTCCTTGGTGCCGTTGTGGTTTTTCGATTTGTTCACGTCGTTGTCGTCGTCGTCGTTGTGGACGACGGCGAGGCAGAGAGAACCTAGAAGACCTAACTATCCGAAAATTGCACTCGGGCTTCTCGTTTTTTGTGTTTGGCAGTGGGGGATGGGGATGGGGAGGGAGCGAGGTGAGATGAGACATGTAAAGTGATGGGAGCTAGGGATGGGTGGGTGGGTTGTAATTAGTTGGATCCGTCGATGGGTGGGTGGATGGACGGTGATTGGCGGAGTTGGAGCGCTGTGCTCTGGTTGATGTTTTTTGTGTTTTTGATTCTGTTCAATTCAAGTGCGGCGCTTCGACTCGGAGGTGTGTGTGTGGTATCCTGTCGGGATTCTTGATGATTCAAGTTTCGGTCCATGTTTTGATCCCGGGATACTATTGATGAACGATGTGTCTATTTTTTTTGTACGCTGCGTTCATCATTTACAGCGTCATCGTCAACTGCAGCAGATTACGGCTAGGGACGAATTAGGTTGGGATATCCGACCCCGGAGCGTACCTTGGGTGCGCAAGACAGGTAGATTATACAGATGGGGTATGTTTGAGCCATGGCGGCCACGAGGCGCGAGGACCCCGGGGGGCGGGTGGAGATGCACGCGGCGGGCGCGAGGCGTGGCCACGTTGATCGCCTGCGAATCATCTGACGGTCCGACGGAGATGGAGGAGTCGCCGCGGGAAACGAACGGCTCAGGCGGGCTGGTTCTGGGGTCCCTCGCTGGAGACCGACAGAGAGGCCGGGTTTGGACATAGCCGCGGCGGGCGGTTCGGTCCGTTCGTTTTGAAAGCGAACCAGTGGCCCATCGGACGCATTTGTTTTATTTCTATTATTTTTTGTTGTTTTTGCGGAGGAGGATATGAAGGACCCCCGTGTTGTATCCGACATGCTTTCCCGCCTCTCCCTCTCATCCTCAACCCATGGACATCGACCCTCCCCGTCTTTCTCTCTCCCTCTCCCCCGTTCTCCAGCCCACTAATCCTCAGTCCAACGCTGACCTCGCCCGCCTCCTCGCTCTCTCCTACGCCGACATCGACGACCTCCGCGCTCAGCTCGCTCTAGCCCGCAAGCGCGCAGACAAGGCTGACCGTCTCGCAAAGCATCTCGCTCCAACCGACCAGCACGACCTCCGCATCAAGCAGATCGTAGATGACTACGAGCAAAAGCTCGCCCGCGCAGAGGCAGAGCGCGACGACGCAGACGCACGCCGCCGCGAGGCCCTCGAGGGCTGGCGCCAGCTAGACGACCTCCTCTCCACCCTCGAACTCCACACGCGCGACGCCCGCTTCATCGCGCGGGCGTATCTCCCCGATGGCGCTGCATCGATGGGCCCACCGGCGGGCGGCGCCGGGAGGCAGCACGCGCGGCACCTGTCTGCGTCTGGGTCTGCGCGGGGCTCTGTGGCGTTTCCGCTTGCTCTTCCGCCCCATCCGAATCCTAATCCGACCTCCACCCACCCCGCGCCAACCGCACCCGCTCGGAGGCCGCGGACTCCCTCCATGGACAGCGCCTATCCGCCGTCCAAGCGTTCTCGGGGCCTCGACGATCAGCGAGGAAGGCCGCCTACCTCCTCCTACTCTGACTCGGTCAGTTTTCTTCATTTCCCAACCATCGTTATCCCCGATCATCAGGCTGATCTTGCTCCTTACTTTTTCTTTCCTGTATGCATGCATGCATCGTCCCATCCATCTGTTTTGACCCCGTGAGTAATCTTGCAAGGACGTTAGAGTGCGAGGAACTGACGGTGACACCGCAGGGGGGTGCCGTCCCATCTCCATGCAGTACGTAGCATCAGCGGGGCAACAGCAAGAATACAGCGATCAGATCCGCATGCGCCAGCAGCAGCAGCAAGCCATGCTGCAACGCCGCGCAGGCGGAGCATCGATGCCCGAAGCACGCATCATCGACCGGAAATACGGCCAGCCTCATGGCGGATCCACCCCGCACCACCGCGCGGCATCGCCAGGGGGCGGCGGCGCAGGACACTCGCGCTCAGGCAGCCACTCGAGCTCAAGCTCGATGGACGTCGACGAGATGCTCATCAAGGCCACCACAGGCGACGAGGGCGTTGGGAGCACTAACACCAACGGTAACAGCAACAGCAACAGCAATGGCAATGGCACGCCGAACGGCGCTGGGCGCGGGTACCTCGACTCGCCCCACCATAACCCGCACGCGCACCACCACAGCAACGCGCATGCGCACGCACAGGGCGGGCTCCGCAGGCGGGACCGCGAAAACGAGGACTCGTCGCCGCGCCCGTATGCGAATAGTGGTAATAGCGGCTATGCCGGGCCCGGGTACACGTCCTCTGGCCAGCCCCTCCGTGCGAGTGGGACGCTGCAGCAGGCGAGCGCGCAGAATCAGGCGAATCATGTCAATCATATTTTCGCACCTGTTGTGACGGGCGCGCCGACGAAGAAGACGAAATTCCCGAATACGCCTCTAGGATCTGCTGCGATTTTAGCTGGTGCGTTGTTTCTTTCTGATTTTTTTCATGTTGGGTGTTTCTGTCTTTTCTTTTTCGATATTCTCTTGTTTGTTTCGACTTTATTTGTGGATTGTGCAAGTCATTCCTCACTCCCTTCTCATATTTTTTTTCTGTTTTATCCTTGCCTTCCCACTTTTGATCCTCTTTTTTCCCTTCATCTCTTTTTACTCTTCCACGTGGAGCGCGCGCAGTTTCGTCCTCGGTCCCGCATCATCATCTCTCTCTCTTTCACCTCTTTTTTTTCCCATCATGAGTCATTGCCATGTCGGGCATTTGACGCTTCTGACTTAACGGCTGGCTGCCTGGCTTGACTGGCTTGACTGGATGAATGCCGAATGAGAAAAAATCTGGCTTGTCCCGCTGTTTCGGGGGACACCCCCTGTGGGTATTGATTGATCGGTGGGTGTTATCGGTATTGGTGGGGACTTTTCGGCTCTTGGCGACGGCGCGCGCGCGTATATGTGCGTGTGCGTGTGCGTGCGTGCGTGCGTGTGTATGTGGATCGCACGTCGCGTCGCTTGTCGCTTGTCGGTTGGATGTCGCATGGGCGGTGATCGTCGCCGCCGTTTCTTCCTTTTTTTCGTTTGCGTTTTTACTTCCTTTTTGTTTGTATTTTTTTTTGGGCGCGGTTTGATTGCGTACTACTTGTCTCACTTCATTCGGTGCGGTGCGCCCTGCGCCGTGCGACGGGGTGGGTGCTGCGCTCCATGCTGCGCACGCACACGCACCACCCGCACACAAGCTCCATTCACCCCCTTGTTTCTTTCTTCCTTTTTTTTCGCACCCCGGGCTAGACTAGCCCGGGATACAACGGTCGGAGGCAATAGCGCTTCTACGCGCTGCGCGTGTGCACGCGTAAGACGTCGGCAGGCGGCGCTATTAGCGCGCGGGAATTCCCGTTTCCCGTTTCCCGCCCCCTCCTCTCTCCCCCCGCCTTGTGGGTTTCGTGCCTTGTGGGTTTCCTGCCTTGTGCGTGCCGTCAACTTCCCCCGAGTTTGCGCTTGAGTCGGGTGAAAGGATTATCCACACCTCCCCTCTACCCCTTGGTTGAACCCTGACTCTGCTCTGGAAAATGGGCTTGTTTTTTTCCGTTTTTCCGTTTTCCGTTTTTTCCGTTTTGTCTGTTTTGTCCGTTGAAGGAGGACTGGGGACTGGGGCGCTGTTCTGCTGTTCACTTGGTTTTGGTCTTCGACTTGGGCTGGATCGGTGTCTGTGTGCATGTCAGTGTCAGCGGTCAGCGGCAGGGTGCACGCCGCCCTGGATGGATCATCATGATGATCTGCGCGCGCGGTATTCTGACTTTTTTCTTCTCCTTTCATTTCTTACACCGAGCGCGGATATGATGCTTGTTTGGAGAAGTATCATGATTTTTTTATTGTTTTCGTGCAGCTCGCGCCTGCGCCTGCGTCGAACACAGAGATCCTGCCCGAACTTCGTCACTCCCCACTTTTTTTTATCGCTTGTGTTATGCTTCTTCTTCGAATTCTATGCTCCATGGTTACTTGCACTTTCCCTTTTCCAGTTTTCATCTCTTTTGTTTTCTTTTTTGCTTTTTTGGTTTATCCTTTACTCCCCCTTTTACTCCGCCTCGCTTCTAAACTCTTTTCCTTCTCTAATCAAATGACCGCGCAACAAACATACTAACCAACCCTTCCTTCCTTCCTTCCGTCCCCTTCCTTCCATCTCAATATAGGTTCAACACAATCCATCGAGGCTTCATCCGCATTATCATCAGCAGCAGCAGCACCAACAGCACCAGCGCCCACAGCGCAGCCCGCCGCACCAGCGGCTGTCCCCGCGGCTGTCCCGTACCCACCGACCAATGCCGACGGACAGCGGATCTGCAGACAGTGCGGGATCGTCGGGCGGTATAAGGACGGCAAATGTGTGGAGAAATGGGGTCCGGGGCCGATGGGCCCTGGCACCGTTTGTGATAGGTGAGTTTTTTTTTTCGGTATATCCTTTTTTGTGTCTTGGTGTTTTTGTGTGAGACTGCGAGTTATCGGTTAGGGGGTAGGGGCGCGGTTTGACAGGCCCGCATACCACCCTTCAGCTAGCCATGCGCTAGTGGCGCGGTAGGGTGTCCTGCTATGACATGTCCCAGTTTCTGGGACTTATCCCGGGCGGGGGGGAGAGGAGTGCGTGACGCGGTGTGGCGCGGATTGCTCCCCCTAGGTGTCCCCCCTTAGCCTTGTTCTCGCTTTTTTTGCTTTGACGACTCGCTCGTTTGGCTCGTTGACATCGCGGATGGTCGATGGTCCGTCCCATCTCGTACTTGGGCCCATGCCGCGCCGCGCCGTTATCGCTTGTAGCTTGTCCGCTCGCTCCCCCTATCTCCTCCGCCTTCCCCCCTCCTTCACCCCCTGATGTTCGCGCGAGCGCCGAGTGATTTAGCTGGTTCCGGTGAACCGCTATGTCAGGCGAGGCGAGGCGAGTCGAGTCGAGCTGCTTGCTTGTTCGTCGGCTCGCTTGCTCCCCCTCTTCCCCCCCTCTCTCCGTGCGAGCTGCCAAGCATGGCGGCCGATGCGTTGGGTTTGGGACTTGGGGTTGACGCTTCTTGATTTGTGATGAGACTAGCGCGGTGGCTCATAGCCGATGTGGTGCGAGTGTTGGGTTGTTGGTTGTTGGTTGTTGGCGCCCTGATTGTACCCTGATCTTGATCCCTAAACATCTTTCTCTCTTTTTTTTTCTGACAGTATACTGACATCATTCTCCTTGTCCTTTTTTCTTCAATCAAAAACAGATGTAGGAAGAAAATGAAACGCGTCGAGCGTCGTGGGACTCTGGAGCAGCAGCAACAGCAGCAGGTCGCGGCGCTGCAGGCCCAGCAGCAGCAGCACCAGCCGCGGGCAAACTCTCACGCCCAACTGCCCTCATCACAGGGCTCGGACCGATCGCTCAACCGCACAGACACGATTCTGACGCATCAGGCGTCGCATAGTGCCCAGAGCTTCGCGAACGCACGGAACGACCGCGACAGAGACGACACCTCCGCGCAACACCACCGCTCCAACGCCGCGTCCGCGTCCGCCGCCGCCACTGCCAACGCCCATGCGTCCTCGAACTCAAAGGCCCAGCGCCACGCACCGACACCGCCGCTGATCGCGTCACTGCGTGAGCAGCAGGACGATGAAGAGGATGAAGATGGGGATTTGGAGCGCGATCCTGATCAGCTGCCCACGTCGAATATTGGGCGGGGCGGGTCGGCTGCTGCTGCTGCGATGCACAGCGCGCGCTCGGACTCGCGGAATGGGCGTGTGCGGGGAGGAAAGGGGAGCCCGTCTGGCGGGGTCGTTCCTGCCAAGCGGTCTGGGTTGCATGGGTCCATCTCACCGAGGGGCGAGACCGACGTGGATGCGGACGCTGACGCAGATGCTGAGGCCGAGGCCGACGCGGAGCTGTTGAATGCTGTGGACGCTGCTGGGGAGGACGATGATTTGGACGGGGAGGGTGATGGTGATGGCGAGGGCGATCCTGAAAATGACGGGGACCCGGACGCTGAATTGCTCGAGGCTGTTGATGCGGCCGAGGCGAACTCGAATGCTAGTTCTCATGGTGGCGAACGCTTGTGGCTCAAATCGGAAGCCTGAAGATGAATTTGAATCCCGGAGATTTCTACCCTGTTTGGAGCTGGCTCGTCCGTCGTCTCTCTAACTTACCTACCCGCTACTCCTGCTGCTTCAGAAGAGAAGGGGAGGTTTAAAAAAATGTGTTTTCGGTCTCGTCGCAGTTGCTGCTACGATATTTTATGATCCTGGGTTCTGCGATTTGGTGTCCCCCCTTCACTGGTTCTGCGTTCTGGTGTCCCCTTTCCCGGTTCTGCGTTCTGGTGTCCCCCTTCCCCCGTTCTGGCTTTCGGTGTTCAGTTGGCCCCCTCCTCTCCAGGTGATTGTTTGGGTGGCACGGCGACTCATGGTTCTCGTCGAAGATACCACTCTTTCAACCATACCCCCCTTGTATCGAATCATACCATCATCATCTCTCCACCGGTTCTACTGCTCTTTTGCGTTGGTAATAGTATCTACAACTCGCCCCTCGATTTTTGCAATGGTTTCGTTTCATCCATCCATCGTGCATCGCATTACAATCTACAAGTACAACTCTAGCAATCAACTTTTCAGTCCTACGCCCTCCCGCTCACGCGATACCCATGCGGTTTCTAATCCCTTCATGCATTTATCAGCTCTCCGACTTGCCTCCCCATCCCCCATCCCGACATCATTGACGCATTCTTGTTAATCTTGGCCCGTGAGGTTACGCACCTCTTGATGACCCATTCATACACCCTACAGTCACATATCGCATTTGCATTTTGCATCCTAGTAACTACATAGGACATTTTTTTTTCTTTCTCGCTGCCCTCGTCTGATGTTTTCTCTTTTTTTTTCTCTCTTTTTTTTTGACCATTTCACTCATCATCCAAGTCATTACCGTTGTGTTGTATCATGTCCTCTTCTGTCATGTCCCCTCTCATGATTATTATATTCATAGTCTCACCGCTTTTCTTTCACTCTTGCTATCGGCTATGCTATCCTCTCTCTCTCTTCTCTGGGTTTCCCATTAATTAATTATCACTGCATCTCCCTCTAATCGGACCTTTGTTGCGGGTGAACCATTCAACCAAGATGTTTCAAACAAGTCTGCAAGCTTACAATCTTCGAATCTTGGGTCGATGTGTAGAACTCGTTTTTTGAGGGTCATTCAAGGTGTCAACGACAGACGTATACTACCAGATAGCAATGCATTAGCTAGTGAGTAGAGGCACAAAGTGCTCTCCGCCCGGAGAGACATGAAAACTTCTTTCATTCACTCAAAGATCTTGCTGATCCCCTCATGCCTCGCCTCGCTATAAAACTACAAACAATCGTTTTTTTCACTGAAATAATCTATGTCAGATAATCGATGATCCCATGGGTAATTCTTCTCGAGAACCAAGATGTTTCAAACAAGCCTGCAAGTCTTGGATAGATGCATAGAACTCGACATTCGATTTTTCTCTGAGCCAATCCATGTCAGATTATCGATGACCCCATGGGCAATCGCAATCGCTAAGCGATGTTCTTTATCCGGTGCGCACGCCGTTTTGTGTGTACACATAGCAATCATGTCTATCAGTCAGGGTTCTAAACCTCGAGGCTTCTGCTCTTTAATCAAGCTTTACGTGGTGCGAAAATTCTCCCGA